>NW_027775603.1:0-3684 GCF_054177405.1 Leptonychotes weddellii | reverse complement strand
TTGACCACACCCAGTATAAATTTGGTCACACCAAGGTAATGGTCTCTAAAGCCTACCTGATGCTATCTGTGTCCCTTTGAAGTTTATGTATAGTGTCTGATCCGCAACTCCTCCCATGCACAGGTCTTTTTCAAAGCTGGTCTTCTGGGGCTCCTAGAGGAGATGCGAGATGACAAGTTGGCCCAGCTGATTACTAGAACCCAGGCCAGGTGCAGAGGGTTCTTGGCAAGAGTGGAGTACCAGAGGATGGTGGAGAGAAGGTATAAACATAAATTTTTTATTTATTCCCATCTTTCTGCTTCAGAAACACATTTGAGTTGGCTTAAGATCCAGATGTGATAAGGCCACAAACATAAGCAAGAATAAATAAAGAGTCCTAAACTGAAGTGGGGATATACATATACCAGAAAACTGAAGGCAGGGATCATCACCATGAAACATATTCTGAGTGTTCAGGTTAAAGAGAGAGAGAGAGTGAGCATAAAGCGTGGGCAGTTCTTATCTCACAAGAGAAAATACAGGAGTATAAAAATATACCAGTGTGAATTTAGTGGGTAGATCATTAAATTAGATACACTGAACTGAACAGCAGACAGTATTTTCAACAGTGATTTTATACAAGATGCAGAAACAACTTCTTCCATCTGATAATTTCTATTATCAAGCTATTATGATGTAAAATATTAAGGGCATTTATCTGTGAAAGATTTTTTCAGTAAGTTAATACAGTGTCACCAAGGTACGTAGCTTTCTGGTGATCTGATTTGATGCACGGACAGAGCTCTAGTCTAAAGATCCAGGTGTCTCAAACTGCAGAATGCATGTGAATGGGAGCCATGGTGAGAAATGCATTTCATATAGGCATATACACATTCGTTTGTGTGTGTGTATAAGTATATATGTAATTTACATCAAACAAATTTTATTTCTATCACCTATAGTTATGTTAATATTTTCTATTGTATTCTATTTTATTAAAAATAGTAAGTTTGGTCATAACCCACTATATAGATACTTGGGCAGTTAATTGCCTATATAGGAGGGTAATTAATTTTTTAAATAAATTAGATTTTTTAAATGTGATAATATTACAGATTAGAATGCAAAATTCACACAACACATAAAATGTAAAATGAGAGATTTTTACAGAAATTCTGTCTTTAATGAGTCCCTTTGTTTGGTGTCCTCATCCCTCAGGGGTCTTGAAAGTGATTTTCACCACTGCTCTTAGTGCTGTTCCAGAAGGAAAGCTTGAGAAGCACTGATGTACAGCAGTAGTTCTCAAAGGGGGGTCCTTAGACCTACATCATCAGCATCTCTTGCAAACTTGTTACAAATGTACATTTTAGACCACATCTCAGATCTTCTGATGGAATCTCTGGGGATAAGGTTCAGGAACTAGCATTTTAACAAGTCCTTCATGATTCTTACACACACCAAAAGTTTGAGAGGCACTTATGTAGAGAAATGAGTGATTAACGAGTCCTTGACCATCATCCCAAAATAGAATTTCTTCCATCTGTGCTTTTGAAGGTAGGAGAGGTACACGGTGGGGGCAGAACCTCCAGCTCTCATTGCCAAGACTTCATCTCATTTCTTCAACCACACAATACCAAATTTGCATCAATTAAATTTCAGGGAGTCCATCTTCTGCATCCAGTACAACATTCGTGCCTTCATGAACGTCAAGCACTGGCCCTGGATGAAACTCTTCTTCAAGATCAAGCCTCTCCTCAAGAGCGCAGAAACCGAGAAGGAGATGGCCACCATGAAGGAAGAGTTTCAGAAAACCAAAGATGAGCTCGCCAAGTCAGAGGCAAAAAGGAAGGAACTGGAGGAAAAAATGGTCACTCTCTTGAAAGAGAAAAATGACCTGCAGCTCCAAGTTCAGTCTGTAAGTAGGGAGTCATGGTGGGTGCTGCTCATCAGGATGCAAGTGCTAGAACTCTGGCCACTAGCGTCAGTGAGCTGGGTAGTCAGTGTGGGGACACTCACTGGAAGGAGAAGGTCAAAGCACTCTGATGGTTCTAGCATAGTCCATACATCCCTTCATCGCCCAAACCAGGACTGGGGCAATAAGGTAGAACCGACCACTGTCATCCGTTCTCCACTCTTTCATCAAACTACAGGACTTATGACTTCCCTTTGAAGTCAGTCTTTGAAAGTGATTTTCACATAAAACTATCCCAAATGAAATATTAAGGGGAGGATAGCATGAAGAGATTTTTTTTTTTTAATCTCCAAAACTTCCTTAAACTTCTCAATGTCCAAGAGTTTTAAATCATGATATGTATAGCTGACAGATGTCAGTGCTCTCCATCACATTTTACAGAATTGTTGTTACTGACCTCCAGAATTCAGATTCACTCTTTCCAGTCCATGTGCACAGTCAGTGCCTCATGGCACCCGGACCACTACCTTGGCACCCCGGATGCTCTGCCTGCCCCCAGCTCTCCCCTCCAGCCAGCCTGCTCGCTGCTCACTCCTGCATCAGTCATTTGAGAACTGCCTCCATCAACTCTGAAATGTAATTTATAAGACTGTCTTTCATTTGGAGTGAACTGAATTGGTCCGGTATCATCTACTCATCGCAAAATCATATATTTCTCCTGTTGATTAAAATTAGTTTCTTCTGTCAAGTTTGGGCAGTGTAATAACTCTTTCTTCTAGATTACAGAAGGAAAAAGAGCTGTTTTTCTGACCCAGCCCCTTCAAATCTATCCAGTATGTTCTTCTGTTGTCCCTGGAGAATTCCTTAGAATCTGTCCTACACCACTATATTCACTACATGAGCACACATAGCACATTTTACACTTTTATGTATTCAAAGGCTGGTATGGAGGCTCACTGATGAATGTATTTATCAGTTTCTTGCTCATATCTTGTCCACTCCCAACCCTCTTAATTGGAAACATAGCAGGTTGCCAGGAATTTCTTGAGTACTTTATGCCTCAACTTGAATGTCAAAAAACATCATGATCACAATCATCCTCCAGTACTACAAAGAGAAGCAGTTCATTAGCAGCTGCTGAATTCCCCACTGGAATGCCTTCTCTACTCCTGCTCCATTCCCCCCAGTGACTTGATTTTTACAAAATGAAATCCTGCCCACCTCTCAAGGTATAGCTCAAATGTCACTTTATTCAGGAAACCACCTCTAATAGAACTTCTCTGATCTCTTCCGTCACAAACTGCTTTCTGCTTTCATGATAGCTTTTGGGAGGTAGGCTTTCTAATCTACTAGAAATATACTATTCTGAAGGAACAGGACATTTGGGTTTCCCACAATGTATCCTGGATTGCACACAGGAGGTGGTTCATAAAATCTAAATCCAAAGAACCAACAGCAGAGATTGACATTGTTATCATTTTTAAATATTTCATTCTTTCTTTCCAACTTTGATTTTTTTTCCAACTCAAGGAAGCTGAAGGCTTGGCTGATGCAGAGGAAAGATGTGACCAGCTGATCAAAACCAAAATCCAACTGGAGGCCAAGATCAAGGAGGTGACTGAGAGAGCAGAGGATGAGGAGGAGATCAATGCCGAGCTGACGGCCAAGAAGAGGAAACTGGAGGACGAGTGTTCAGAGCTCAAGAAAGACATTGACGACCTTGAGCTGACCCTGGCCAAGGTTGAAAAGGAGAAGCATGCCACGGAGAACAAGGTAGGAATCATATTCTGTTC
>NW_027775602.1:0-292 GCF_054177405.1 Leptonychotes weddellii | reverse complement strand
GTGTGGGAGGGGGGAACTCTCATACACTGAGTGGGTATAAATTGACTTAGCTTTTTTGTAGGGTATTTGAAAATACCTACAGGGGTACCTGGGTGGCTCAGTCCAGTTAAACTTTCGACTCTTGATTTTGGTTCTGGTCGTGATATCATGGGTTGTGGGATCGAGCCCTGTGTAGGGCTCTGTGCTCGGTGGGGAGTCTCTTTGAGGTTCTCTCTCTCCCACCTCTCTTCCCTGCTCCCCCCCACTCACGCTAACTCTCTCTCTCTCTTGCTCTCTCTCAACACAAGTAATT
>NW_027775601.1:0-292 GCF_054177405.1 Leptonychotes weddellii | reverse complement strand
GCCACCTGCTTTGCCAGCTCAAAGAGTTAAGAAGAATGTCAGCCTCATAGTAGTCCTTACAAAGGGGCAACCTGATGAAACAGAAGAAAAATAAAAATCCCATTGCAAGATAATTATGGAATCATACACAAACCTTTAAATGTTAATGAGCTCTCTAGAGAAGATGAATGACAGTTCTGGAATCAATTGTCTGCCTATAATCCATTTTCAACATAATCCTAGTTGTGAAGATTTGACATATTACAGGTAATTTGGGGTGAATGTTACCTGTGAAAATGGTAATTTAAGTAAG
>NW_027775600.1:0-292 GCF_054177405.1 Leptonychotes weddellii | reverse complement strand
TCTAATTGGGCTTTGGAATTAGAAATTTGGACTCTCATCTTGATCTTCCATTTCCAAGTAGGTAGATTTGGACAAATCAGCTTTCTTACCTGTAAGGGGGTCTAGTGATAATTTCTCAGGGGTTGTATAAGAGGTACCTGAGTGAGTATAAGAAAGCTCTCTGTACAATGCCTGACATATTGTAAGCACTCAATAAAGGTTATTATTAGCATTATTACTATTTATCTCTGCTGAGACAACTTCTAATTATATCTGTGATCCTGTTAACTTTCTTAAATGCCACAAAGGGTAC
>NW_027775599.1:0-292 GCF_054177405.1 Leptonychotes weddellii | reverse complement strand
TGTCACCTGTTTGTGGAATCAGTGGAGGAGAAAACCACAGGGTGGGGATAGTCATCCCAACACAGGCGTGGGGAGAGAGCCCAGAATGCCCACCCGGGGCTCCTGTCCAACGCTCCAGCCCCTGCTTGCGGGAAGTTCACAGCTGATTCACCATTGCATTAACCTCCAGCATCTGGGTAAGTTTTCTTTTCCTTTTTTTAAAAGATTTTATTTATTTATTTGTCAAAGAGAGAGGGTGAGAGAGTGCACGCGCACAAGCAGGGGGAGCTGCAGGCAGAGGGAGAAGCAGGCT
>NW_027775598.1:0-292 GCF_054177405.1 Leptonychotes weddellii | reverse complement strand
GAGACACGCACACATACGTGTCTGCACACACACAGATGCGCACGCACATGCACACACGCATGTGTGCACACACAGACACGTGCACGCACACACAGAGATGCACACGTGCATGCAGGCACACAGACATGCACGTGCACACGCACGTGTGCACAGACACACGTATGCACATGCACGCATGTACACGCACAGACACATGCACACAGACACACGTGTGCACACACAGACACGTGCACGCACACATAGAGATGCACACGCGCATGCAGGCACACAGACATGCACGTGCACACGCATG
>NW_027775597.1:0-292 GCF_054177405.1 Leptonychotes weddellii | reverse complement strand
GTGTGTGTGTTTAAAATCTGCAGTTTAGGCAAGAGTTGACATCGCAATTTGAATCCAAAAACTGTCTGCTGTCAGAATTCTCTCTTCTTCACAGAAGGTCCATCTTCTTCTTAAGGTCTTCAACTTACATGCATAAGTCCTACCACATTATGGGGGGTAATCTTTACTCAAAGCCTGATGATTGGAGCACGTTAATGTCACCTAAAAATACCTTCACTGCCACCTTCATTTTTGACTAGCTCTCTGGGCACCGTGGTCTAGCCAAGTTGACCTATAAAATTAACCATCACAG
>NW_027775596.1:0-292 GCF_054177405.1 Leptonychotes weddellii | reverse complement strand
GTGCCTCACATCAATCTATTGAATAAATACTTATTAAGCACTTATTTACAACAGGAATGTTCTAGACTTTGGGACTATGTCGAAAAATGGATTAATTATATAATTTTCTATAGAACAAAAAAAGTTTGAAATTTTCAGAGATGAACACGGAGAAGCAAAGTAAGAATGAAGTCTAACACAGTTCTGGAAGTTCGGCTCATAATATCTATTCCAATCTTCTAGTATGTCTCCCATTTCTTGTGGAAGGCAGAAAGCTAAAACAAAAATTTCTTTAATGCATTTTCAGTTGGTG
>NW_027775595.1:0-292 GCF_054177405.1 Leptonychotes weddellii | reverse complement strand
TCCAGAACAACATGAGATTCCTGATGTGGCCAGGAGAGTAGCCCTCCCCTCCACCACTTGGGGCCATGCTTTGTAACCTGAGCTTCTGTCCACGGTCTGAATGATTCCACCAGCTCCTGACATGTATCCCCCCCCACCCCAACCACAGCACTCACCGGCTCCTTGGGTTGGGTGGGGACAGCGTCTCCTCCATCTATCTTATCTTCTTTTCCCATGCATTAGACTAGAGGCAAACATGGCAGTAATGTGTGTTTGGGGAAGAGGACGGAAGGGGGGTGATTTATTGGAAGTA
>NW_027775594.1:0-292 GCF_054177405.1 Leptonychotes weddellii | reverse complement strand
GATCCCGCGCGGAGAAAGGGGCGTCTCGCCGGAGTCGGACGCTGTGCCCTTCACCTCCCCTTTGCCTAGAATAAGAGTGTGATTAATCTGTCTGTGGCTCGCAGTGTGTTCTTTCTTTATTGGTTTATTAGGAGGCATTATCTTGTCTACTACGGGTTTGTGAAATGTTACTACAAGTTATAATTCCCACAGTGAACCCGTGTTAAATTATTGGCAAAGACAGTGTCGGTCTCAGGATACTTTCCCTCAAACAAAACAATCGCCTTCCCAGCGGCACCTGGGGTGGCTTTGG
>NW_027775593.1:0-292 GCF_054177405.1 Leptonychotes weddellii | reverse complement strand
TTTGCTATAAAGACTCACAAAACTCATAAAAGCTGTTTTATTCTTGGTTACAGTTTATTGTAACAAAAGAATACAGATTAAAAACATCAAAATAAAAAGGTGTGTGGGACAAAGTCCAGGAGACACCAGGCACAAAGTCAAATATATTCACAGTGTATTCACATAGAGATGCACTTAATTTTCTGAGCAATTATGTGTCGTCATATATACTAAATTTTGCCAACCAGAAAAGTTCATGCCTGTATGACTTATACTTCAAAACCTCCCTTCCACACCCCCCCACCCTGCAATG
>NW_027775592.1:0-3684 GCF_054177405.1 Leptonychotes weddellii | reverse complement strand
CATCGGGCTCCCTGCTCGGCAGGGAGTCTGCTTCTCCCTCTCCCACTCCCCCTGCTTGTGCCCTCTCTGCCCTCTCTCTCTGTCAAATAAATAAAATTAAGAAAAAAAAAAGAAGAAGAGATTGGAAATGCAGGCAGAAAGTCAAATTGCATAGGACTAAATGTCAAATTGACACTTAACATTAACCATCACAGTGTCATACTATGTAGGTTTTTCTTATTACTAGATTTGGTAGAACATGTTTTTCCAAATATGTTATCCCACTTCTCAGATACTTTTTTTTTTATTTGCAGGTGATGAATACAGCTGATTGAGAAAGTTTCTCTGCTGTGTAAGTTCTCTGATGACACATGAGGTGTGATTTCCTTGGTGAATGCATTCCCACATGATTCTCTGAGAGCATTCACATGATTTCTAGCTTGTGTGCTTTCTGGTGTACGGGGGGCAACTCCTCCATTTTAGTGGAAGGATAAATTCTGAATGAATTCTTCATTTTGTCAGAGAGTCCTCTCACTTCAACTATGAGGTTCCCTTTAGGATGAGTTTTCTCATACTTTGAGTAGTGATTTTATACTAGTACATCAACCTCTTTTCTTATATTAATAATTAATTCTGAAATGTTTTTCAAAATATTTTCCAGTAGTGTCTGTATTAGTCTGAGTTCTCCAGAGAAAAAAAAACGATAGAATATATATATGTTGGGGCACCTGGGTGGCTCAGTCGTTAAGCATCTGCCTTTGGCTCAGGTCATGATCCCGGGGTCCTGGGATCGAGCCCTGCATCGGGCTCCCTGCTTGGCGGGAAGCCTGCTTCTCCCTCTCTCACTCCCCCTCCTTGTGTTCCCTCTCTCCCTCTCTCTCTCTCTCTCTCTCTCTGTCAAATAAATAAATAAATAAATAAATAAATAAAATCTTAAAAAAAAAGAATATATATGTTAATATATGTAAATACACACATATTTATGTGTATATATATGTTTTATCATATGTATTTATATGTATTTATGTATGTAACAGATAAATAACTGTATGTGTTCATGTATATAATACATATTGTATTTATACACATTATTTGTATTTATTTTATATACATATATATTTATTTATTATCTATAAATAAAGTGAAGACCCAGGAGAGCCAATGGTGTAGTTCCAGCTTGAGTCTGAGTCTGAAGGCAGGAGAGTACAATGACCCAGCTTGAAGACAGTCAGACAGAGGGAAATTCTTTCTTACTCAGCCTTTTATTCCATTCAGGCCTTCAGCAGGTGGCATGAGGCTCACAAACATTGGAGAAGGCAATCGTTTTACTCAGTCTGAAGATTCGAGTGTTAATCTCATCAAGAAACATCCCTCAGACATACTCAGAAATAATGTGACTAAATGTCTTCTCAGATACTTTTTTTTTTTTTATTTGCAGGTGATGAGAGAAAGTTCATCTGGGTGTAATGTGAACTTCTCTAGAAGTTCTGCAGAATGTCTCCAATCTTCTAGGTAGCTCTGACCTACAAAACAACCCTCTTATCCTGGGCTCTGCTCTTTATTCCAACTGAAGAATTGCTTTGTCTTGAATGTGTGACACTTTAGGGTCCCAGTCGTAGTAGTTTTCCAACATCACATGCCCGAACGTGGGCTTCTGAGAAAGGTCCAGTAGCTGTCATAGTGCCTGGGTGAACTGCATGGACATGTGCTTGAATGACGAGATGAGATATACTTTTGAACCCTGGTTTGAGATTTGTAAGAAATGATCTGTTGTCCTTCAGGCTTCTCTTCTAAAAAAGGGAAGATTTGAGAAAAGGAAAGCAAGCCTCAAGTCAGCCAAGCCATGGCCACCACAAGCTGGACCTCCCTCTAATTGGTATGTAAAGGATGAGTCTATACAGTGTTAAAATTGTCATTCAAAATAATCCTTCAGAGAAAAATCTCCTAATCCATAGATACTTCTTGTATCAACTGTTCCAGTGTTTTAAAGTACCCAGATTTTGAAGTCTGTCTCCCTATTCTTCCAATGCCTAACAAACACATTAGGACAAGTTTTCTAAATGGTCCTCAAAATACACAGAAAACAGAGTTGTTGAATTTCTTTCTTTCTTTCTTTTTTTTTTTTTAAGATTTTATTATTTATTTGACAGAGAGAGACACAGCAAGAGAGGGAACACAAGCAGGGGGAGTGGGGGAGGGAGAAGCCGGCTTCCCGCTGAGCAGGAAGCCCAATGCCAGGCTCCATCCCAGGACTCTGGGATCACGACCTGAAGGCAGACACTTAACTACTGAGCCACCCAGGCGTCCGGTCGTTGAATTTCTAAATGATGTAACAAATATCAGAGATTAGCCTCTAATCAGAACATTTTTTGTTAAATTCCCTGATTTATGTTAATCAGGATTAAATGAAGTATTAAAGGCATCTTTTCTTCCCTTAAATAGACTGTTTATACTTAAGCACCAACATATTTTGGGGAGAAAAAAGGTAATATTCAGTGTTTATTTGGCTCTTATGATGTTTAAAACATTTATTTTCAGTTTTGAGTAAATATAATTTTCAAACACGCATTAAGGCAGACCAATTGATTTGATGAAATTTTCAGCCTGATTGCCTATTCACTGGAATTAATTGACAGGTGTGGAAATCTGAAATTAATTTTTAGACCAACATTACTGGAATATGTATTTTTAAATATAAATTTTGGCTATGTAACGATAGCTTGTATGAGGTATTATTGATAATGTTTCTTATTTGGAGTTGTAATATGATTAAAACTAGAATTTATTTTATTTATTTATTTATTTATTTAAAAGATTTTATTTATTTATTTGAGAGAGAGAGAGAATGAGAGACAGCATGAGAGGGAGGAGGGTCAGAGGGAGAAGCAGACTCCTCGCCGAGCAAGGAGCCCGATGCGGGACTCGATCCCGGGACTCCAGGATCATGACCTGAGCCGAAAGCAGTTGCTTAACCAACTGAGCCACCCAGGCGCCCCTAAAACTAGAATTTGAAGGTCTCAGCATTATTTCTGTTACAATGAAGTTTTAGAAGATTATTCTGTTCATGACTTTGCCTCTAATTTTTCTTGTTAGCATTGGCAAAAATTTTTATTGACATTTAGGCACATGAAAAATTAGCAACTTTAAAGTGCTACCAGTTCTTGAATTATCAAAAGTAAGGGACACACCACTTTTTTCCTGAGGATATTACACATATGATAATTAAACTTGGAGAAAATAGTTGGTAATTTAAGTCCAATCTAGATTCCTAAACCTAAGTGGATATGAAGTTATATTGCACACCTTTGTATCAGATAAACCAAATTGGTGTAGGTAGTATGGAGGGGCATAATAAGTAAGGTTTCTCATTAGTCTGGGAAGTCAAGCTCTGAGAGTTAAATAATGATGCCAACAAATAAAGGACCTGAACAGATATACACAAAAGAAGGTTAAAACGGCAGAAAGAATCCCAATCAGCAACGTTGGAAAAGACTGTGTCAGTCACTTAACAAAGTATAGATAAAGAAAGACAAATGTTGACATTCTCCATTCTCCGTCTTCAGGAAGATGTCAATTCAACCAGCCTGAATTTTCAGGAAAAAAAAATACCTAGCCCTGTTGTTTATGTGTACATAGTGAGACCGAATATCTAATGTCTTTGCCAAAAAATCAGCTTCACTTACAAGTTTTCAGTTAATAGAAATG
>NW_027775591.1:0-292 GCF_054177405.1 Leptonychotes weddellii | reverse complement strand
CACGCGCGGTGGGGAAGGGCAAGCCTTGAGCCGTGCGGGCAGCCTTGCACCTGCTCCCGCAAGCGCACCTCCAGCCTGCTCCCACCTTCTCCTCTACACCTACCCCTACCGCAGCCCTCATTCCAGAGCTTGTCCAGTGCCCCCTGGAATCTCTGTTCCTTGGTGAGCAACCCCCCTCAGCTTTAGCCTGGGGGCAGGGGACTTTCCTCTTTGTTCCTGTTTCCTTTGAAGCCGTGCTCTGTCCACTGGTACCACTCATCCCTCTCCACTCCTCCCAGACTCCCAGAGCTGT
>NW_027775590.1:0-292 GCF_054177405.1 Leptonychotes weddellii | reverse complement strand
GTTTTCAGCCACTCTAATAGGTGTTACAGTGATAGCTCATTGTGGTTTTAATTTGCATTTCCCTGATGGCTAATGATATTGAACATCTTTTCTTTTTTTTTTTTTAAGATTGATTTATTTATTTGAGAGAGAGAGGAGAGAGCTCAGGCACACAGAGGGAGAGGGAGAGGAGAAGCAGATTCCCCGCTGAGCAGGGAGCCGATGTGGGGCTCGATACCAGGACCTTGGGATCATGACCAGAGCCAAAGGCAAATGCTTAACGGACTGAGCCACCCAGGCGCCCCTGAACATC
>NW_027775589.1:0-292 GCF_054177405.1 Leptonychotes weddellii | reverse complement strand
GGGGTAAATACCCAGTAGTGCAATTGCTGGATCATATGGTAGCTCTATTTTCAACTTTTTGAGGAACCTCCATACAGTTTTCCAGAGTGGCTGCACCAGCTTGCATTCCCACCAACAGTGTAGGAGGGTTCCCCTTTCTCCGCATCCCCGCCAACATTTGTCATTTCCTGACTTGTTAATTTTAGCCATTCTGACTGGTAGAAGCACAGGTTTTTGATGTAGCTTGTTTGGAGACATCTGGAGTGCCTCAGTAACCTTGTGTCTCTTTGTGAAATGGTGACCAACCTGGAAG
>NW_027775588.1:0-292 GCF_054177405.1 Leptonychotes weddellii | reverse complement strand
TACCTGATGGCAACAATCCTTGTTTTGTTTTATAATTGTGTTGCATGTTTGGTTTAGCATCTCTCCAGGAAGTGGAATCACCTCTTAGCATCTACCAAAGCATTTTCTATACAATGAGTGTTCAACAAATAAATGTCTTCTGAGAAAACAAATGAATGACTGAAAGGAAATTTTATTGTTGTTCTCTGGAGGGATTACTCCAGTACTTTTCCCAGTACTTTTATGTCTTTTTTACCTCCTTAATCTTTTCAGTAAATTAGATTTCACCTATAATTTAATTTATGTCAGGCAT
>NW_027775587.1:0-292 GCF_054177405.1 Leptonychotes weddellii | reverse complement strand
GGAGCCCCTCGGTTGGGGGGAGGACTCCGGCGCCCGCCCCCTCCAGGACCAGACAGGCAGCCCCAGCAGAACCACAGCTGCAGAGACGGCCCGTCCAGTCTGGCCCCCGTGTCTCAGAGGGCCCCGGAGAGCAAGTGCAGAGGGCGCTGCGGCGGCCCCCGCCCCTCCAGGATGCGGGCGCTCCCCGTGCGCTCCCCATGGGGTCCTTCCTGCCAGGAACCGCTCTCCGCCGAGGGGAGCCACACCCCACCCAGTGACCGGCGCGGTGGGGGCGCAAAGGCGGGCCCCCAGC
>NW_027775586.1:0-292 GCF_054177405.1 Leptonychotes weddellii | reverse complement strand
TTCTCTCCTCCGAACTTCAAACTTGTTAATCTTTCTGTGGGCTCAGCATCCCCAAACGAATGTTAAAAAGATATCTTAAAGTTAGTATACAATAACATGAACTTGTCTTTCTTCTCTAGGATTCTTGATCTTGGTGGTGGCAGTCACACAAATTAGAAACCCAGGAATCATCCTTGATTTCTTTCTCTTTCAATCATCTACCTTCATGTGTACACCAAATCCTGTAACATTCTATCATCATCTCTCGCCTCATGTGATACTAAATGGTCTTTTGGCTTGCAGTCTTGTCTCC
>NW_027775585.1:0-292 GCF_054177405.1 Leptonychotes weddellii | reverse complement strand
GCCATAACCATCCCTCTGTGCTCTGTGCTCTAGATCTGGAATAACCCATTCATCAGCTGGGATCCAGAAGAATGTGGTGCCATCAGTAAACTCACTGTGACAACTGAGAGCCTGTGGCTCCCAGACATCTTCATCATGGAATCGTGGGTACCAGGGCTAGGGAAAGCTGGAGCAGAGACCCTTCTGCAAGGGGCAGGCCAGGGCGGTAGAGGGGAAACCCATTCAGTGGGACCACCAAAAACTTATTTCAGAGGAGCACAGTCATGGCTCATCAACCGTCTCTTATTTCTAG
>NW_027775584.1:0-292 GCF_054177405.1 Leptonychotes weddellii | reverse complement strand
ATAGCTTTAGGGCCTCGACAAGGCTCAGCTCTGAGCCACAGCCACAGGGACCCTGGCCAGGTCCTGCCAGGTGGCTTTGCCCAGGGAGGCCCGGCATGTGAACTCAGGTGACTCTGTCAAGGCAGCCATCGTGGCTTTGGGCAGTGTGCTTTCTAAGGTTGCTAGAGTGGGGCTTATGAATATGGAAGCAGATGGGGGGTCTCGGCCCTATAGCTAGCTTGTAAATGCAATGTTTTATCACATGGGCACCTTTTGAAATTGCTCCTGGAGGAGACCCTATGGGATGGACCCT
>NW_027775583.1:0-292 GCF_054177405.1 Leptonychotes weddellii | reverse complement strand
CCACCCCCTTCCCGCATCCATCACCTTCTGTTACGTCTTCCTTTCTAAGTTCCTTCTTGTCCATCTCTGTCAAGTCATTCTACCAAATGTATTAGATCGACACATACACTGATCTCAATAGGTTCGGAGTGAGGGGCTATCCAGTGAAGGATGTGAGCTTTCTACATGGATGTGGGGGCACATTATTTTGCATGCTCTTCGGTTCTTGGTTGGGTTGTTTCTATTCAGGTGGCGCTGACAAACAGATGTGTCGTGGACAGTTGAGAGGAGTCTGTCCCTCCAAAGCACTCGT
>NW_027775582.1:0-292 GCF_054177405.1 Leptonychotes weddellii | reverse complement strand
GCTAAGTGAAATTTAATAAACTGGCAAAATCTTCTAGGTAATGGAATTATAGTGATTCTGATCTTTCTTTTTTCTTATCATTATTTCCCAAATTTATATGGAGAGCATTGTTACTTTTCTAATA
Organism: Leptonychotes weddellii; assembly: GCF_054177405.1. Taxonomy (NCBI): domain Eukaryota; kingdom Metazoa; phylum Chordata; class Mammalia; order Carnivora; family Phocidae; genus Leptonychotes; species Leptonychotes weddellii. The sequence continues at coordinate 168 of NW_027775582.1, read as the reverse complement.
AAATCATTACTTTAAAAAATAGTATCATGGGGGCGCCTGGGTGGCTCAGTCGTTAAGCGTCTGCCTTTGGCTCAGGTCATGATCACGGGATCCTGGGATCGAGCCCCGCATTGGGCTCCCTGCTCCGCGGGAAGCCTGCTTCTCCCTCTCCCACTCCCCCTGCTTGTG
>NW_027775581.1:0-3684 GCF_054177405.1 Leptonychotes weddellii | reverse complement strand
CTGCAACACTGTTCATTTTGGTGGGAGGGCCACTGCCTGGTGCGGCTTCGGCAAGAAGTGAGGGTTCGCCCAGCAGAGGGGCATCCTTTCTCTCCGCGGGGCTTACGTCTCTCGTGGGCTTCAGGGGAGGGTGAGGGACATCTGCATCAGCCTCCCCCCTGGAGCCACACTCACATGTCCCCACTTAGCTCACACTAAGGAACAGGTCATCAGAGACCAATCACACAACACTGGACGGGCAGTCTCCTCCCACAGCAAGCGAACTTGCAGCCCAGGCAACAGCGTCGGGTTCCAAGGGTCCATTCTCAGTGTGTCGATGGCGAGTTTTGGAAAGGATAGGTGTTCAGCGTGCCACTCCCATGAATGGACTTTGACTGGAGACCACAGTGTCTTTAATCTTGGATCACTGTCCTCACCGCACTTTCTGGGGTTTGCCCCTCTGTTACGAGTTGGGAAGATTCACTGTCGCTTCGTGGGTTTGTACTTACAAGACTTGCACACAGGAGTGGGACGCCCTCTTCCCTGGCACTCTGGTGCTCTTTAGGAAGGGTGCGGGTGCACAGATAGGAATAACGGGTTCACAAGTAAATAGAGTATTTTTTTTCTATAAAAATGTAGCTTTCTAATGAAACACAGCACTAGTATCCTTTCTAAATATAATAGACCCAAAACGTGTTGCCTAGTTCAGAGCAAAATTTAAGAACTATGAGCAGTCTGGGTGCCTCTCTCTGTGACCTTCGCTTGTCAACCCTTACACTGTCGTTTCTAGTGTTTTATTTTTTAATAAACATTTATTAGAGAGAGAGAGAGAGAGCACGAGCTGGAGGGGGGAGCAGAGGAAGAGGAAGAAGCAGGCTCCCCGCTGAGCAGGGAGCCCGATGTGGGCTCGATCCCAGGACCCTGAGATCATGACCTGAGCCAGAGGCAGACGCTTAACCGACTGAGCCACCCAGGCGCCCTCATTTCTAGTGTTTTAATAGAGACATTTGATTTTTCCTCTAATGTTACAAGCTCAGCCTCAAACGTCCACAGGCCTTCTTGCATTTGGAATTCAAACTGCCCTACAGATCTCTCATTCTGAGAAGAAGGTAGTTCGTAATTGCTCTTTTCAGTCTCCAGGAAAGTTTCTGGTTCCTTATTCCTATGTTCGTGGCTTTATGTCTCCCTACTTCTGTGATCAAAGTCATGATGGAAAAATGGGCTTTCGTGTCTTCTGATTCCCTGTCATTATGTTCCCATAACCAGTAGGCTTGCTCTGCAGTCTTGCATTTCAGCTTTAACCCCGCGTGTCCTCATCCTGCCTGTGAATCTAACAATATGTGAGAAAGTCAGAGGTAAGATTCGTGCTTCAACTCAGACGATCACAGGAGTGTCGCTCCCACTCCGACAGGGAGCACAAACCGGCGATCTGAAAAGCATGGCTATTTTAAACCCACCCTGCAGCTGAGGTCACAGAGTAATAATGCTGAGCTAAAATCCACAAAGTGACAAGCCTGTCTTGGGAGAGACAGGCCCACGGCTGTGTTCACCTCGGGCAGAGCAGCAGGAGGTGAGGAGCCTTCCTGGATGCACATCAGAAGAAAGCAGCCGAAAGCTCACGGAATAGTTAAGCTGAGTGTGGACTGGCATGGTCTTTTGGAAGTCTTGGGAGCCCCCGGCACAGGGGGATCTCCACACACACACACACACACACACACACACACACACACACACTCCTGCCTTTCTGCGGACTTGCAGTGAGCCGGTGACAGATCAGGAGCAGGTCAGGAGTGCAGAAGGACATCCTCTGTGAGGCACGGGCATGGCAGGAGCCGGCACCCCTGCAGGAGGGACGGGAGAGCCCACAGCCCTGGAGGTGCAGTGCATGGTGAAGTCGAGGACCCCACGGGGAGAGCCGAGGGAACCCTGCCGCACACCCCGGCCTCACCAGGAGCCCGGCAGGGAGCAGAGCAGAGGTCCCCGCCCTCCGTAGGCGCCTACCTGCGGCAGGGGGGACACAGCATGGAAGGACTTGGCTCAGCAGTGCCATGGGGAGATATACTGCTGGCTGGGGCGTGGGGAGGGTCGGGGGCAGGGCCGGCGGAGGATGCAGAGCGGAGCGGCCCAGAGGCCTCTCTGGGAAGCAGTTCAAAGCACAGACAATGCAGGGGCCGTGGGACCTGTGTCCAGGAGGAGGGGACGCTTGGGCAGACGCTGACACAGGAGCTCTGGGCACGAACGAGGGCCACCAGGGACAGGGCAGCTAACTCAGTGACCAGGGGACAGTAACAGGAGACACGGACAGAAAAAGAGAGTTGTCAGTAGGGCCTTAGAAGCCGGTGTAAGACTTGGACTGTCACATTAAAGGTTGTGCCGTGCTTTCAGAGTAGTTTTCAGTGACCAGAGGTTAGAGTCGTGCAACAGGTCCAACTATTTAAAACACATTTGAGCGGAGCGCAAAGCACTTCTAAAGCATCAGTCCAGAGCCCCCCCATCCCCCGTGGCACTGCATAAAATTATCTGGGAATGAAGGACATTGATAATATTATTTATTGTATTGTGGGTTTACAGCTAATTTCTTTCTTTTTAAGATTTTATTTATTTGAGAGAGAGAGACGGTGGAGAGAGGGGCAGAGGGAGAGGGAGAATCTCAGGCAGACTCTGTGCTGAGCGTGGAGCCTGACTCGGGGCTCGATCCCACAACCCCAAGATCATGACCTGAGCTGAAATCAAGTGTCGGTCACCCAACCGACTGAGCTTCACAGGCGACCCCAGGTTACGGCTAATTCTTACTAGTGGTGTTTCTCAACGTTTTTCAAGAGAAATGGAGGGGAAAAGTCATATTAGGACTATATCTGCTCAGGTACTTTTTTAAAAATATGCACGCACACACGAACCTGTGTGCTTCCGTAAACTCTCTCAGGGGTGGCTTTCATTTACGTAGTCTGTCTTGTTCCGAGTCTGAAAGCGGGGGGTCATCCAGGAAGCAGGGTGGTACAGGGGAAGACGGTGCGGCCACTGGAGTCTCGCAGACTTGGGATCAAGCACTGACCCTGCGTTTGAACAGGACACACCAGTTGGCCTGCCCAAGAGCCCCTTCCCTGGTCTGGCAGGCAGGTGGTATCCTGTCCCTGCAGGTGCCTGTGGTGGGAGGTAGCAGGCACTCCTGCCCCGGGGGCTTCCTCGGGCGAGCTCATCCCCTGGAAGCCTACCCCTAGGGATGACCTTGAATGCTTTGGGGTTTGGTTTCCCTAGGCACAGTCAGGGGGTGGTCTCAGCCTGGCCAAAATCCACAGTGGGGTTCCCCACGGCACTGATGAGATCAATGCACCCCCGATATTCCTTATTTTTGTCCTCTTTTTCTTCTTACAGTAGCCCTGCTAGGAGCTGGGCTCTCAGGGTCCTTACGCAGAAAACCCTGTGTCAGGAATTTGCTGGTTTTAAATAAATTCTTTAAATAATCTATCGGAAGAGCATGGGGAAGAAGCAAACCTTTACACATTTAGATGAGGCCATTCCCATCTTGGTGAAGCACATTTTTCTTCCTAGACCCTCACTTGCTCTGGTAAAAAGCTTGGTTGGGGTGATAAAGCTGGATTACAATCTCTTGCACCTGCTTTTAGACATTCTCGTTTACACGTGTTCCTTTTTGCCGTTGCCTGGTTTTGTTTTTCTCATTAACGAGCATCACCGGTGCAGCATCAG
>NW_027775580.1:7394-13876 GCF_054177405.1 Leptonychotes weddellii | reverse complement strand
TTTTTTTAATTTAAAACTATATTACAAATTATAGTCACCAAAAGAGTATAGAATTAGCATAAAAAGACACATACATTAATGGAACAAAATATATAGTCTAGAAATATACCTACACTTAAAGTACACAATGAGGAAAAATAGTCTCTTTAATAAATGGCTTCGGGAAAACAGGACAACCACAAGCAAAACTTACCTAGCACACTTATCTTTCACTAGCCACACAAACTAACTTGAAATAGATCAAAGACTTAATAGAAGACCTGAAACTACAAAACTCCTAAAAGAGAACATAAGGAGTAAAATACCTGACACTGATCTTGACAATATTTTTTTTTGGAAATATACAACAAATATAAACATGTTGGACTACTACATGGCAAATAATCAACAAAATGAAAGTATGACCTACAAAATGGAAGAAAACATTTGCATATCATATATCTGATAAAGAGTTAGGATCCAAAATATATAAAGAATTTTTACAACTCAAAAGCAAAAAAAAAAAAATCAATCCAATTGCAAAATAGATAGTAGAATTGAATAGACATATTTCCAAAGAAGATGTACAAATGTCCAACAAATACATGAAAAGATGCTCAACATTAATAATTAGAGACATACAAATCAAATCACGAGATATCACTTCACATTTGTTACAATTTCTATCACCAAAAAGGCAGGAGATAAGAAGAGTTAGTAAGGATGTTGGGAAAAGGGAACATTTGGACATTATTAGTGTAAATTTAAATTGGTGCAGCTACTATGGAAAATAATATGACGGCTCTCAAAAAATTAATAGAACTACCATATAATTCAGAAGTTCCACTTATGAGTGACTACCCAAAGGAAAGAAAATCACCATCTCAAAAAGAAATATGTGTTTCCCCCATTCATTGCATCATTATTTACAAGTCAAACCATGGAAACACCTCAGTGTTCTTCAATGGCTAAATGGATAAAGGTAATGTGAATATAAATTAATTAATTAATTAATTAATTAATAAAATAAGATATGATTCAGACATAAAAAACGAAGGGAATTCTGATGAGACTAAAATTTGAGGGTGTTATGCTAAGTGAAGTGAAAGAAAGTCACATTATGTATGATATGACTTATATGTGGAATGTGAAAAAGTTAAACTTACAGATACAGAGAATGGATTGGTGCCAGAGGACAGGAGTGGGGCATGGCCAAAATAGGTGAAGGTTTTCAAGAGGTACAAACTTAGTTATTACATAAATATGTTTTGTGATGTACCATGCAACATGGTGATTGTTGTTGAGAATATTGTATTGTATATTTGAAATCAACTAAAAGAATAGATCTTAAGATTTCTCAAAAAATATTTGTGTACAGGTGAGTGGATGTGCATTAACTAAACATTGTACTAATAATTTCCCAAGGTATACATATATAAAATCATTACTTGATACAGCTCAAACTCATAGTGTCATGTGTCAGTTACAATTCAATAAACCATGAAAATGCAAAGAACAAATTAATTCAAATGGAAAAAGATAGGAATTTTTTAAAGGAATAATTAAATTTGACAAGTCAATAAATGAATTGAAAAATTCACTAGAGGGGTTCAGCAGCTAACTCTAAGAAGCAAATAAAGAATGATAAAACATGAAGACAGATCATTCTAAGTTATTAGATCTTAAAGCATAAGAAAAAATAAGGAAAATTAAACAAAACCTATGGGGCATATGGTTTAGCATCTCATGAACTAATATATGCATATCTGAATCCCAGGAAGGAAAGAGAGAGAAAAAGTGGAAGAGACATTATTTCAAGTTATAATGGTTGAAAAATTCTCAAAGATGGATAAGACACAGTTATACAACATAATAGGCTTTATAGTTAATAAACAATGCATTAAATCTTGTATTTATTCTAGAATACATATCCTAAAATTGCTAACTAAACTTCTAAACAAAAGAATGATTTTGAATGATTTCTAAATTTTTGGTTACTGTGTGTGGTGTGAATTAGAAAAGAAATTGTATAGAATTCCAAAAGACAGAGTTAGAAAGAACTTTAAAAATCAACTGGTGAATGATATTTAATAATTTTAAAAAAGAAATATTAAGAAGATGACTTTGAATTCTTAAAATTAAAGTACATTTTTACTTAATATGCATCTTATATAAAAAATTTGCAAACTACAAGGGAAAATTTTTTACTAAGTAGAACACGTGGGTGCTGTATCTTTAATTGACAATGGTATCTTACCAAATTAAAAGAAAACAATTTTTATTATGTTAAGTTAGTCACCATATAGTACATCATTAGATTTGATGTGTTCAATGATTCATTAGTTGCATATAACAAAAAAGAAAACAATTTTTAAAGAGAACAACGTTTATTCTTCTAATCCATGGGCACAGAATGTTTTTCCATCTCTTTGTGTCTTCCTCAATTTCTTTCATAAATGTTCTGTGGTTTCTAGAGTACAGATCCTTTACCTCTTTGGTTAGGTTTATTTCTGAGTATCTTATGGTTTTTGGTGCTATTGTAAATGGAATTGATTCCTTAAACAACAGCCAAACTGTGGAAGGAGCCAAGATGCCCTTAAACAGATAAATGGATAAAGAAGATGTGGTTCATATATACAATGGAATATTAGCCACCAGAAAGTATGATTACCTACCATTTTCATCAACATGGATGGAACTGGAGGGTATTATGCTAAGTGAAATAAGTCAAGCAGAGAAAGACAATTATCATATGGTTTCACTCATATGTGGAATATAAGGAATAACACAGAGGACAATAAGGGAAGGGAGGGAAAACTGAATGGGAAGAAATCAGAGAGGGAGATAAATCATGAGAGACTCTGGACTCTGGGAAACAAACTGAGGGTTACCAAAGGGAGGGAGGTCGGGGGATGGGTAGCTGAGTGATGGGTATTAAGCAGGGCACATGATATGATGAGCATTGGGTGTTATACAGAACTAGTAAATCATTGAACTAATTAAAGAGAATGATGATGAAAGGACCTGGACAGGAAACTTTCAAATTAAATTATACAAACTATACAAAGAGAAAACATTTTTACATTTAATAATTATATTAAGCATCTGACTCTTGATTTTGGCTCAGGTCATGATCTCAGGGTCATGAGATCAAGCCACACACCAGGCTCCTGCTGAGCATGGAGCTTGCTTAAGCTTCTCTCTCTCTTCTGCCCTTCTGTCCTCTGCCCTTTTCTGCCCCATGGGCTCTCTCTCTCTCTAAAAGAAAAGGAAAGAAAAGAAAAAAAAGGAAAGAAGGAAAGGAAAGGAAAAGAAAGGAAAGGAAAAAGGAAAAGAAAAAAAGAGAAGAAAAGAAAAGAAAAGATACCAGAATTATTATGGCAGTGTTTGGTAGAAAAATCTGAGCACATGTTGGCTAAATGTAATAATAATAGAGAAGTGATTTGTTAATCAGGTAATGAATCCAATGTTCAGTATTTATGTCTCTATGTTTAGAGGAGCTAAAAGTCTCCTTTCAAAATGATATAAAATGTATTTAATTAAGTTTATTACATGATTTGTCAGTATAGAGCTGTAGGTTTAGTGTCATTAACATTTTTTCCCTCAGTATCAAGGTTATAAAAATGGCCAGTATCTGTCCAAATAGAACTTTAAAATTTCAGAAATCCACTATCAAAAGAAACTTACTAATATTAATTTGATGTAAACTAACTCAGAAAATCATACTAGTTCTATATTTGTGCTGTATTGTCATTCATCTCTACTTAAGAGAACTAACCCCATTGTGTGTTAGGTTGACTAAATCTTTGGCTTGTGTTTACTTTAACTTGGAGTCACCAAATTTTACTATGGAACACAGACAAGAATGCATACACACACATAATTCAGTTTCACTCAGCATTTACAAAACAAGGGAAATATTTAGAAAAAGGGAGATGAAGCTGAACAGAAATCTGGAAAAAAAGACATTCCAGCCAGAAGAAGCATCAATGACAAGGTATACTTGCTCCAGGAGCACTGAGAACACTAGATTTGAGTACAATAATAAGTGGGATAATTCAAATCTGAGATGTAACAGAAACACCAAGGGTGAAAAACAATGGAGAATACTGGGTTTCCCTTATCCTTGCTGTGACCCAAGGGGCCATTAGTGTTGATTCTACCCATAGTTCTTTTTTTTTTTTTTTTGATTCTACCCATAGTTCTAAGTCTAGAATGCACCAAAGGAAAGAGAGGAAGCCAGTACACAGTGTCCAGGACTGTAGCAAAATTGGAATGACAGGTGATAAGGGTTGTGATTCAGGTTGGTAGCATTGTAATTTGTAAGAAGTGCTCAATTCCTAGATATATATATTTTTAAAGATTTTATTTATTTATTTGACCCAGAGAGACACAGCAAGAGAAGGAACACAAGCAGAGGGAATGGTACAGGGAGAAGCAGGCTTCCCTCTGAGCAGGGAGCCCAATGTGGGGCTCAATCCCAGGACCCTGGGATCATGACCTGAGCCGAAGGCAGCCGCTTAATGACTGAGCCACCCAGGCGCCCCTAGATATATTTTTTAAAAAAGAAAGTTATTGTTGAGTTGTTTAATGTGGTTGAAAGAGAGAGCAAATGAGTCCAAATTTACACCAAATAACAAGCAGAAGAGCTGGGGGAAAAAAAGTGATCATAAAACAGAAAATTTTGAGTTTAATACCAGGAGAACCTTAAATTTTAAATAAAATAATTATAAAATGAATACATAGTGATACAAAAGTATCAGATATATCCAAAATAAATATGAAAATTTAGTATTTTTGCTTAAATATTCTATCCCAAAATCTGGTTTAAAATGCTCAGGAAAATAATGCTTTTTAAGTCATTATAATAAAATGACACAGAGGTGAAAGAAAAAAAAAGTATATAACTAAAAGAAAGCATTGTTATACTTGTGTGACAAGTTTAGGCCATTTTCATCCACTGGAGAGAGGTTGAATAAGCAAGTGCAACACTTGGACTCATAGATTCAGTGGTGTTTATTTATATATCAAGATTATCGCAAAAACAATGTAGAAATAATATGTTTTTAGTAATGGGTTAACCTGAATAGAAAGTGGTAATCTGAAAGGTAGAATATGAAGTAGTCTAAGACAAGTTTATAATTGAGTAGATACAAGAAAAAATAAATCTAATTTTGAAGAGAAGAAGAAAAGACTAAAAAAGGACAAAAATAGAAATAAATTAAAAAATCAAAAATAAAAGGAAGACAAGAGGAAAGAAAAAATGATTAAAGGAAGAATGGAGAAAGAAAAAAAAGAAATTTAAGAAATGTGTTCAAAATCATTTCGATATTGTGATTTGAAGTTTATTTATAACAAAATAAAGCATTTCTATTGAGATTCTGGGAATAAGGGCTTTTATATGAATGCTGTCATCATCATCCTCAGACATTCTTAATTCTTGAAAGACCAGTAACCACAGCAATTTTACCATTCCTTTGATGGTTCTCCTCTGAAACCCATCAATAAATGTTTAACTAGCATGACCAAAAAGAATTTTTAACATAAAATTTTAAGATTAATGTAACCTCAGTTTTACTTTAAATATGAAGTGCATTTCCTGGAATAATAGTAAAATGTGCTATTTTGTGTGACTTCCCTGAAAATGTTGTGCAATCATAATGTGTTTATGAACACTATGGTAAATGTAAATCATTTAGAATATTAACCTTAGTAAAACGTGATATAAAATCAAAACAGGGAAGAGAACCATTTAATTAAATATTTTCAACACAGTAGTCCATTACATAAGTAAAAGAGTAAAATTTTGCCCTGGTACCCTGTTAGGAAACAAATTACTGAATTTTATGGACTATCAAAGGGGAAATGGAGGTATCTCTTTTGAAATAACTGTCATCAATAAAATAATTAATTTTAATGATATTTTACATATTTAAATTTAAAAAGTCTTCTAAACAGTTTCCCAGCTATCAGTTTGCCCAAGGCCATTTGTATATCCCAGTTTCTCAGGCTGTAAATAAGAGGATTCATGGTGGGGGGTAACACAGTGTAAAGTACTGATATCAACACTTTCAGTGAAGATGAAGATTTAAAATTTTTAGCTAAATATGTGATAATCCCAGAAAAGAAGAACAATGTCACCATGGTGAGGTGGGGCAGGCAGGTTGAAAGACTTTTCACTCTGCCCTTTGCAGATGGGATTCTTAGAACAGTAGAAAAAATGTAAACATAAGATACAACCAATAAAATAAAATATATAAATCCAAAACAACAACTACCAATTATAAATGTATATTCTAGAGTTTGCTCCCCAGAACAAGCAAGCGTGAGCAATGATGGAATGTCACAGAAGAATTGATGCACTCTGTTGGAACCACAGAAATGGACAGAAAATGTGCCTGCTACATGGATGGATCCATAGACACACCCACTGAACCATGATGCTCTCACCATCTGCACACAGGCACCTCTATTCATGAGGTCCTCATAGTGCAGAGGACAGC
>NW_027775580.1:0-7294 GCF_054177405.1 Leptonychotes weddellii | reverse complement strand
GTTGGTCATGGTGGCTAATTTCTTAGTCTCACTGATTCTTATCTGCAGAAATAAAAACACTGATAACTAATCCATTCAGATATTGTCATATTCATCTCTACCTAATGCTTAAGACATTTTGATTCTGAATGAGGTGTAGCCCATCAGAATACTACCACAGAAATACATCACATAGACCCCCACCACCCATATAACAGTATTTACAGAGGGGTCAATGAGATATGGCTGGCTTTGAGCACAATTTAAGGAGTCAGAAAACGCAGAAAAATTCTGCCTGTTGTTTATTTCAGAACAACAACAACAACAATTTTTCATTTTCTTGACTTAGGAGTCTAGCAGAGAGGTACAAAACCTTTGGGACAGATCTGCCTAGAAAGCTGCTAACATACTTCACAGGTGCAGGTGAAATAACAAAAATAAAGTTATCTTCCATGATGACTGCTTTCAGAGATCATTGGTCAAACACAGGTCTTGACAAAAATAAAAAAATAAAACAAAATATAAATGTTTGTGTATGTCAAATGAGATTAGGCAGGCAGAAGGCAGAATAGAAGAGAAGCAAACTGGGATGCTAAATTTCCATCTTGATATTAAATACAGATACTAATGATAAAAATAGAAAATGCCCAAAATGTACCATTCTGACTATCCCATGATAAATCAATTCATGTGATATTTTACTTATTCAATCACTATAACATAACAGCACAACAGTGTCTTGCTTATGACCATAAAATTAGTCTGTCAATAACCACTTAATAATGAGTCAAGGCCACTTATATAATATTTTGTCTCCTTGACTCTTTCATTTAAACAAAATGTAAGTGGCCTGGGCACACAGAGACAAGTAAGATAAGCAAAACATTTTCTATTCCCCTTGGCTCTTGAAATAAAATGGATGAAAAATACCCTCACCAGTCACTCACCCTGATGATTAGTGAAGTTGACCAAATCTTCATGTGTCTGCTGGCCATTAGTATTTCATCTTGGGTATAATGTCTATTCACATATTCTGCCCATTTTTTAATTGGATGTTTTTCTGTTGAGTCCAAAAGAAGAAAATGCTTGAGCAAATTTCCCCCTCAAAATATGTGTTATTTTTTTCTCACCATACATTAAATGTGGCAGTTAGATATAAAGTGACAAGAGTAGATCCAAATAAGTACTTTGGGATGGGGCACATATTTCTGTTCCATCCCTCAATTCTGTGTTCTTATATGTGTAAAAGAAATATATTGTCTTAAATATCTTCCCTCAAAAGACACTTTCATTCAAGAATTGGTGCTTTTTCCATGACCAAACCTGTTTGATTATCCCTGCAAGTCCTATTTAATTGCTGAGTTGCAAGCTTTCTTTCAGTCTCCAGCATTAGTTCAATGTTCATAATCTTCTGACTTTCACATAAGGTCATAGTTACATATATGGGATGGGAATTAATTAGAAGAAATGGACAAGTTTTTGATAATAGCATCCCCTGAGAAACCTGAGGTCAACCTTAAATCCCAGACCTGGGACAACTCAGAAAAATAATTTACTTGCTTCTCACAATTTTCCATTGTAAGCATATCACAGCAATTCCATGAACACTTTCAGGTTATGCCTTTCTATTTATTGATGTGTTACAACATCAAGATTTTCATGGAAAAGAGAACATTTGAATTCAGGAATTGAAATTTAAATTCGGGAATACATATTAAGCCATGGATGCTGTTTTTTTTTTCTTTTAGTTTTGCTATTTTTTTTATTTTTAATGCTGATGTATATGCAAATGTTATACATGTAAAATACCAAGCAATCTAGAAACTTAAAGTGAAACTTGCCTCACTCCCACATGTCTTCCCAGGGACCATGGGAGGTGCAAGAGTGGGAATGTTTATTGCAATACATGTTCTGTGACTTTGCATGCATATTCATAACAATGCATCATCTGATACCATACATGGTTCAGAGACTCACTTTTTACACACAACAATTTTTCATATGTCTTCCTGTTTCTGTGCAACAGCATATTATTAAATATTATGGATATTCAACATTTTGTTTTCAAGTTTATATTCACCATTATATGTAAGCTTATGATGAACATCATTTTACATGTCTTGTCTGTGCATGCATGTACATGACTCTTTGACTAAGTCTCTTGAAATGTAATTAGTATACCTAGGATATGGCCATTTCAATTTTTTATAGATCCTACTAAATCATTTCTGAAAATGTTTGGAAATGTCTATTCTTACCACATACTCAAGAGTTTTGCATTAACCCATAGATCAGACTACGTAATATTTTAATTACTTTCTTTCAATTTTTTAAGATATATAAACAACAATTCACCATTTTAACCATTTTTAAGAATACAAGTAAGGAGTATAAAGTAAATTTACACCATTGTGCAATAATCACTACCATCCACCTCTAGAACTTTTTTGTGTTCCCCAATTAAAACTGCATACCCATTAAAAATAACTGCCATTGGGGTTTTGGTTTGCGTTTCCCTGATGATTAGTGAAGTTGAGCAAATCTTCATGTGTCTGCTGGCCATTAGTATTTCATCTTGGGTATAATGTCTATTCACATATTCTGTCCATTTTTTAATTGGATGTTTTTCTGTTGAGTTATTTAAGTTCTCTCAGTATTTTGGGTAATAACCTCTTATTGGTTATGATCCTGCCATTTGCAACAATATGATGGACCTAGTGGGTATTATGCTAACTGAAATAAGTCAGAATGAGAAAAAACAAATACCTTATAATTTCACTCATATGTGGAATCTAAATAAGTAAACGAAAAAGCAAACAAACAAACAAAAAGGCAGAATCAGACCTATAAATACAGAGAACACACTAATGGTTGCCAGAAGAGAGGGGAATGGTGGATGGGAAAAAATAGTGAAGGGAGTTACAGGCTTCCAGTTATGAAGTGAATAGGTCATGTGAATAAAAGGCACGACATAAGAAACATAGTCAATGATACTGTAATAGCACTGTATTGTTAGAAGCTACACTTGTGGTGAGAATAGCATAATGTACAAACGCGTCAAATCACTATGTTGAACACTTGAAGTTACTGTAACATTTTTTATCAACTATAGTAAAACAAAACAAAACAAAAACTCCATTACCTCCTTTATCCAGCATCTGACAATTGTTGTTGCACTGTCTCTAAGAGTTTGATTATTCTAGGTACCTCATATAAACAAATCATACACACTTTATACTTTCATTCATTATGTGGTTGTTTTACTTAGCATAATGTCTCCAAGTTCTATCCATATTGCAGAATATGTCAAAGACCCACCTTTTTAATGCTGAAAGATACCTGATTGTATTTATACACTGCATTTTTTTACTCATTACTCCATGAATCGACATTTGGGTTGATTGGCTATTGTAAACAATGCTGCTATTAAAATAGGTGTACAGACATCTGTTCTCATCTCTGCTTTCAATACTTCTGGATATACACCCACAAATTAAATTACTGGGTCACTTAATAATTCAATATTTAATTATTTTAGTAACTGAATACTGTTTTCCTTGTGGAATTTTACATTTCAGCCAGTTATGCACCAGATAGGGATAAATTTCCCCACATCCTTTCAAACACTGTCATTTTCCCTTTCCTCTTTCCCCTCTCACTTACTCTCTCACAATATCCATCTTAACGTGTATGAGGTGGCATCTAGTTGTGGTTTTGTGTTGCATTTCCCTAATAATTGAATAACTTACTATGTGCTTATAGGTCATCAGTATATCTTCTTTGGGAAAATTTCTATACAAGTACTTTGCCCATTTTTTAATGAGGTTCTTTTTTATTCTTGTTTTTTAGTGGTAGGAGTAAGTTATGTGTTCTGATATCAATCCTTATCAGAAATATGACTCGTGAATATTTTCTTCCATTCCAGGGGTTGCCTTTTCACTCTGTTGATGTTCCTCAATGCACAGATATTTCAATTGTAATGAAGTCCAACTTGTCTAGTTTTTATTTTGTTGTCTATGGTTTTGGTGGCATAACCAAGAAATTATTTTCAAATCAGTTGTGATGAAGCTATTCCCATGATTTCTTCTAAGTTTTATAGTTTAGGTCTTATATTTAGGTCTTTTTGATCCATTTTAAATTATTTCTTGTGCTTAGTGTAAGGTTAGGGTCTAACAATATTATTGTGCATGTAGATAATCAATTTATAGATTTGGGTAACCAGAGATGCTCTCCTTTACCATCTAGAAGCTATGCTTTTGTGACTCGTCAAGAAATACCAAAATTATATGGATTGTATGCATTGTATACATTATATTTAGACTTATGTCTATCTTTTTTTTCTCCTTTTCTTTTAAACTCAGCTGTAGCTGATTTTCTTAACAGCCTAAAGTTCAATTTTTCTTTCTGAGTTTGAAATTCCAAAAGTACTGTTGTAAAATTTGGTCTAATTCATATTGTTTTTATCTTATTCACACATACTCACAATTGTTCAATCACTAAATAAAGAAGTAAGTCAAACTTAAGCAAAACATTCAAATGCAACTGCATTATAGTTTCCATAATTTTAATAATAAAAAATATTTTGAGGTCGTCTTTCAAATAGACATTCTCAAGACTTTGAAATCTGTGAACAATGTTTTTACTTAAATAAATGTGATATTCTAAACAATTCAGCTGGTGATAATATTATTTTTGTAGTTTAATGCATCTTTTTATATGAAAAGTAAAGATTATTTTGCAATTTCAAACAGAATTCTGTTTGTGGTCATATATACATATTTCATCATCTATTCAATGCTGTATAAGTAATTCCTATATTCTTTGAACATTCATAATGAAGAATTGTTCTGAAGACAGAGAGTAACTCCTTGTGTTCTTTTCCCAGTTACTCAGAAGTTAAGAAATAGTGGAGGAATTATTTCAATGTTCTGAAAGGCTTTTGGCCCTGAGTATGTGTATTATTTTCAATGATGTTTCCCCTCCAAACCAAGAGCTTCAATGATTTTTATGAGCTGTTATTTAAAAACATCTCTAAAGTAGAAAGTCCAGGACTTGGAAAACCCCATATGGGGTAGTTTTATAAAGAGAAGCAAAGTGTGGGATTAAGGCACTTAGTTTTCGAGTGGTCAAGATTTTCACAATACATATATCTACAATATGTCAGATGAATGGTCTTGTCTTGCATTTATTTAAATGTTTAAAATAATTTGTTTATTTTGCTCTTAGGATTTTTTTGTGCTGAAAATATTACTTTAATATTATCTGAGTGGCAGAGAAAAGAGCAGGAAGAAGACATGAACTAAAAACACCAAGGGTCTCATCAAGTGTGCCTTATTTTTTGTAAATTTTATTATTTATTTATTTATTTATTTATTTATTTATTTATTATGTACTTATTTTATAAATTCATTTGTTTTATAAAGTCAGGACTATATACACGGTTTCACAACTATTTTTCTGGTCACACCATATGGACATTTCCAGGCTACTAAATTATTAAAATATTCTTCAACATCTTTGCCCCTCCCCCTTCCATTATGAAAGACGGTCCATTCACTGCTTTGTGGAGAATTAGGTTTCCCCCAACTTCTTTTTTTTTTATTATGTTAATCACCATACATTACATCATTAGTTTTTGATGTGGTGATCCATGATCCATTGTTTTCCTGTAACACCCAATGCTCCATGCAGTAGTGCCCTCCTTAATACCCATCACCAAGCTAACCAATCCCCTCACCGCCCCTCCCCTCTAAAACCTTCAGTTTGTTTCTCAGAGTCCATAGTCTCTCATGGTTCATCTCCCCATCTGATTCCCCCCCCTTCATTTTTCCGTTCCTTCTCCTAGTGTCCTCCATGCTATTCCCTATGTCCTCCATGCTATTCCTTATGTTCCACAAATAAGTGAAACCATATGATAATTGACTTTTTCTGCTTGACTTATTTCACTTAGCATAATCTCCTCCAGTCCCATCCATGTTGATGTAAAAGTTGGTTACTCATCCTTTATGATGGCTGAGTAATATTCCATTGTATATATGGACTACGTCTTCTTTATCCATTCATCTGTTGAATGGCATCTTGGCTCTTGCACAGTTGGGCTCTTGTGGACATTGCTGCTATGAACATTGAGGTGCATATGGCCCTTCTTTTCATTACATCTATGTTTTTGTGGTAAATACCCAGGAGTGTAATTGCTGGGTCATAGGGTAGATCTATTTATAATTTTTTGAGGAACCTCCACACTGTTTTCCAAAGTGGCTGTACCAACTTGTATTCCCACCAACAGTGTAAGAGGGTTCCCCTTTCTCTACAACCTCTCCAACATTTGTTGTTTCTTTCCCTGTCCATTTTGCCATTCTAACTGGTGTAAGGTGGTATCTCAATGTGGTTTTGATTTGAATTTCCCTGATGGCTAATGATGATGAACATTTTTTCATGTGTCTGTTAGCCATTTGTATGTCTTCTTTGGAGAAGTGTCTATTCATATCTTCTGCCCATTTTTTGACTTGATTATTTGTTTTTTGGGTGTGGAGTTTGAGAAGTTCGTTATAGATCTTGGATACCAGCCCTTTATCTGTAGTGTTATTTGCAAATACCTTCTCCCATTCTGTGGGTTGCCTCTTCATTTTGTTGACTGTTTCCTTTGCTGTGAGGAAGCTTTTTATCTTGATGAAGTCCCAAATGTTCATTTTTGCTTTTGTTTCACTAGGTTTTGGAGATGTATCTTGAAAGAAGTTGCTGTGGCTGATGTCAAAGAGATTACTGCCTATGTTCTCCTCTAGGATTTTGATGAATTCCTGTCTCACATTGAGGTCTTTGATCCATTTTGAATCTATCTTTGTGCGTGGTGTTAGAGAATGGTTGAGTTTCATTCTTCTGCATGTGCCTGTCCAATTTTCCCAGCACCATTTATTGAAGAGACTTTTTTCCATTGCATATTTTTTTCCTACTTTGAGGAAGATTATTTGACCATAGAGTTGAGGGTCCATATCTGGGGTCTCTATTCTGTTCCATTGGTCTATATGTCTGTTTTTGTGCCAGGACCATGCTGTCTTGGTGATTACAGTTTTGTAATATAGCTTGAAATCGGGCAACGTGATGTCCCCAGCTTTGTTTTTCTTTTTCAATATTTCCTTGGCAATTTGGGGTCTATTCTGATTCCATACAAATTTTAGGATTGTTTGTTCCAGCACTATGAAAAATGTCATTGGAATTTTGATCAGGATGGCACTGAAGGTGTAGATTGCTCTGGGTAGCATAGACATTTTAACAATGTTTATTCTTCCGATCCATGAGCATGGAATATTTTGCCATC
>NW_027775579.1:0-292 GCF_054177405.1 Leptonychotes weddellii | reverse complement strand
GGGGCGCCTGGGTGGCTCAGTTGGTTAAGCGACTGCCTTCGGCTCAGGTCATGATCCTGGAGTCCCTGGATCGAGTCCCGCATCGAGTCCCGCATCGAGTCCCGCATCGGGCTCCCTGCTCGGCGGGGAGTCTGCTTCTCCCTCTGACCCTCCCCCCTCTCATGTGCTCTCTCTCTCTCTTTCTCTCTCATTCTCTCTCTCAAATAAATAAATAAAATCTTTAAAAAAAAAGAAAAGAAGTTGTAGGTATATGCTTTTTTTTTTTTCTTAAAGATATATTTACCAGAGATAG
>NW_027775578.1:0-292 GCF_054177405.1 Leptonychotes weddellii | reverse complement strand
TCATAATTTGCCTGATATAGTCAAGGTTATGCTTGATTTTAATAATGAATATCTGAACACTGCCGGAATCCACACTTTGGTTAAAAGACATCAAGGGATCTGGCATTCTTTGAATTAGCATATTTGCTAAGTTCATTTCCATTTTTTATTAACAGCATTTATATGGCCCATCTTAAGACCTAGGTTTTTTTTTTTAATTTCTTGCAAATATTAGCTTATTTAATTAATGTGGTCTTCCTAACAACCCTATGAGTAATAAGAGTAGAACTAATTCAGTGAATTCCAAAAACTA
>NW_027775577.1:0-292 GCF_054177405.1 Leptonychotes weddellii | reverse complement strand
TTGCCCACAAAGAGCTGTGGATATGATTAATAATGCATGGCATCCTCAGGGGTCAAATAGGTGGGCAGCCAACAATGGTACTATTTAACATTTAGTTTTATTTTAAGTAAGAATGTGGAAACAACACACTGAGAATTTTTGTCCCAATAGAAAAATCATAACCCTCTGTCCAGTTCACAGATGAGCTAATTTACAGATCTAGAACCCCATTGACTGAACAGGTGGCTGGATCCACAGAAGAAAGGACATCTTGAAACATCTTGAAAAGTATGTAAAATGATCTTTAAGGGGA
>NW_027775576.1:0-292 GCF_054177405.1 Leptonychotes weddellii | reverse complement strand
TTTCTATCTCAGGAAGCATCAAGACTCCAGTTTCCCAAGATAGAAACTTCAGAGCTAACCTTGACTCCTGATGTCTCCCACATATCACACAATCAATCATTCACTTACTAATCCTTCCTCATAAATATCTCTTGAATCTGGTTTTTCCTCTCCACATTTTGCTGCAGGCGCCCTAGTTCAGGCCTTCGTTATCTCTTCCGGGGAACTTTCAACAGTCTCCTTTATAGGTAGGTATCTCTTCTACTCATCTTTTTTTCTTCCCTGCAGTCCATACTGTGCACTGCAGTAGAGC
>NW_027775575.1:0-292 GCF_054177405.1 Leptonychotes weddellii | reverse complement strand
ATTCACTATGTGCCCTCTTTAATACCCATCACCAGGCTAACCTGTCCTCCCAACCCCCTTCCCTCTAGAACCCTCAGTTTGTTAATCAGAGTCCATGGTCTTTCATGGTTTGTCTCCCCCTCTGATTTCCCCCCCTTCATTTTTCCCTTCCTGCTATCTTCTTCTTCTTCTTCTTCTTCTTCTTCTTCTTCTTCTTCTTGTTCCTCTTCTTCTTCTTTTTTAACATATAAGGAACTATTTGTTTCAGAGGTACAGGTCTGTGATTCAACAGTCTTACACAATTCACAGTGCT
>NW_027775574.1:0-292 GCF_054177405.1 Leptonychotes weddellii | reverse complement strand
CGGCGAATGAGGAGACACAGACACAGGATCAGGTTGCAAGCATCTCCTCCTGACAGCCTCGCAGGAACTTTATTTATATGTTAGGATATTTTTGTTTTTCCAAATCTTAGATCGTTTTCTGGATTACAGCCATAGCCTTCTTTCATTTTTCCTTTGTAATGATTAACATGACCTTTATTGATTTCTGCTTATTGGCTTTCGCTAAAACTAAAAAACAGTACGCAAAGAGAAAGGTGCTAGACAGAGCGTGACCGTCTTGTTATTTTGTTCTATAGAAACTAATTCTTCGTGG
>NW_027775573.1:0-292 GCF_054177405.1 Leptonychotes weddellii | reverse complement strand
GGGGCTCCCCTGCAAACAAGGAACTGGGGTCGCTTAGCCCCTCTGGTGACCCCGAGGCCCCACACCTAGGGGAAGCAGGTTTGTAGATGGTGACGCTCCAAAAGGGACAGCCTCCCACTGCATCTCTCCAAAGGGTGCTTAGAGAACAAGAGACAAAGGAGGGGATGCCAGTGGGCAGAGGCCCCACCTCCGACCCCTGGTCTGCCAGCGCCGTGAGTCCTGCTCTTCTGACGCAGCAGGATGTGGACACTGCTCAGGACCCATCACTGTCACCTGGGTCTGTGGGGTGCAT
>NW_027775572.1:0-292 GCF_054177405.1 Leptonychotes weddellii | reverse complement strand
GTATCTCTCCCATCCACTTCCCACTCTCTCTGGCATTTTGCTTCATATTTATCCCCTCAGGGAGATTTCCAAAGGGCTCCTACCCCTCTTACGCATTTTTTTCCCTCAGGGAATAAAGAAACAATGTCACTCAACAGTCACTTGATTTGTGTAAGGATCTGAACTCCCTGATGAGTATTCAGTAGGAGTCACTCAGGACAAGAGGGTACAGGGGCCGGTCTGAGTTTCTGGCCCTTGGACTCTTTCTGTGGAATACGAACAGGAATATACTCTGCCTCGAATGGTGGTGATG
>NW_027775571.1:0-292 GCF_054177405.1 Leptonychotes weddellii | reverse complement strand
TCCTTCTTTATTTTATTATGATATTGTTTAGATACAGATTTGAAGCTAGAATCTATATTCTAACCAAGAATCCTCAAACCAATTAACTAACTACTCTACTTAAGGAAATTCAGCTTAGTTCTGATAACCAAAATCACAGTGGAAATAATATAATGAGAAAATGTAGCATAAAGGGATAGATTATATGATCATGTCTAAACGACATCATTTTTCTAGTGATTTCTAATAAGTATCTAGAAGAGCAGAAATATACTCAACTAAACAGTAACATTACCTAGTGTGTTGGAGATGC
>NW_027775570.1:0-292 GCF_054177405.1 Leptonychotes weddellii | reverse complement strand
TAGGGATGGAGCTTGTTAACCAAATACAAGATAACGGCCTGTGAGTGAGCTGCTTCGGACCTCCTCCAGGGCCAGGGCCCCCGAGTGTGCTCTTGCTCTTTCCCGGTCGTGGCCCCGCCTGGGGCGTGCATGCGGGTTCGTTTGTGCTGTTCCTGCTGTGGGCCGCTGCAGCCAGAGGAGGGGTGAGGAGGAGCAGGGGGTCCAGGGGGTGGCTCGTTGTCCACATCGTGTCCGATCCCTCCAGGTGACGCACATAAACACGTGCTCATGTTCTTAAGCAGTCGTTAACACT
>NW_027775569.1:0-3684 GCF_054177405.1 Leptonychotes weddellii | reverse complement strand
GGAGGGGTGGACGAACCATGAGAGAAGATGGACTCTGAAAAACAAACTGAGGGTTCTAGAGGGGAGGGGGGTGGGAGGATGGGTTAGCCTGGTGGTGGGTGTTGAGGAGGGCACGTTCTGCATGGAGCACTGGGTGTTGTGCACGAACAATGAATCATGGAACACTTCATCTAGAACTAATGATGTAATGTATGGGGATTACCATACGAATAAAAAAAAAATTCAAAAAAAAAAAAAATAAATAAATACAGTGGTGGGGAAAATATGTTTTGATGTCCAAGTTTTAATTGATGCATAAAACTTCTCACCAGGAGATCTAAATAGTTTTCTCCCCAGAAAAATATGGAAGGAAAGGTTCTCTTGCCTAATTTCCAATATATTTTCATTTTTAAAGATTACTTCCTTCTTTAAGGTTAAGATCCCATTTAGAGCCTACATCTGATATTTAGGTAGGGTTGCCAAGACATCTCCATACTAAGACATGACTGCATTTGTAGAATGATAGGTAACATGTTTCCATCCTCATAAGAGAGACTTTCTAATTGAAGAGGGCTGCAGCATCAAAGTTTTTGCAGTTGACTTGTGTAGTTCTGAGTAAACTTTGATTCCTCTTGACAGTGACCAAAGATTCTGCTAGAGGACTGAACCCATAAATGTGATTGTTGCCACAAGGAAAGAAACGCTGTTTTGAATATTTGCAAAATGTTCTTGTAAAATGTTTTGTGAGCAGTTTTATTTTTAACTTTAGAAATTAGAAAAAGTCATTTATTTTATGCATGATGAGATATTTACACATAATCCACTGTGGGCATATATGTTACTTTAATATCAATCATTTTGACTCTTTTAAGAATTTTGAAGAGGTTCATACTTAAAGTACTTTCATCTTAAAGATATATCTCTGTCTCCTATGACATTGCTTTGTTTCTGAAGGTAAGTTTTATTTTTTAAAAATTATATCTTTTGTTATAAGTATATATTTTCTTTCTAAAACTGATCTTTTAAAATATATCTTAATCCATTTTGAGTTTTTTGTGTGTGTATGGTATAAATTTACATACTCTATTTCTAACTCAGTGTTTTAAACTTTCAGGCTCAACTTTAAAGAAGCTTCTACACACTGGAAATTCTGTTAAGGTATTTATTTTAGATGAATGTGCAATGGCATTTTGTATCATTCTTAAATTTATTAGTACTACAAAGTGACAAAATTAGGCCATTTTGGGGGAAAAAAGGATCTTTAAAAACCACTCGACTTTATTTTAAATTGAAAATTATATGGCAAATATTGCTAGAGTTTTTGTTCTTACATCATAATTTACTGTGATATACATTTTAAATATTATTCAGAGAACAGGGCTTGGGATTCAGAGTTTGGAATTTGGAGTTCTAATTTTGATTCTGCTGTGTACAGTCAGGGAACCATTGGCAAGGTGCTAAATGCTCCACTTTTATCATCAGGAAAGGGAGGAAGCCAGTTCCTCTCCAAGCTTCAGAGTTAATGTGTTGGATTCTGTTCACCCCCGTAATCTTGTTAAAATTATAGTTGTCTCTGAATTATTTTTGCTGGTTTTGAGAACTATTGTGGGGGGAAAGAGCAGCAGAGCCTTACTTTTGAATATTTACCTATTAGTTTGCAGCAGATTGATCTTGTACTTTAGGTTAGCTTTGGCTTATTTTAAAACGAACATACCTTTTATGATGATATATACCATTTGATACTAGATAAAATGACCCTAAAACATAAATGGCAAAAGAAGCCAGCCTGGAATATGTATCTTATGGGAGGTTATTCACTTGTAGCTAATCAGGTTATGTGTGTACCTTTGATAAGTTCATATATTTTTTGTTTTGTACCAGTTTAAACAATTATAGCCACTTAAATTTGATGTTAACTATCTCTTACATGTTGAAAAAGGGAGATGAGCTATTCTAGCTTCACAGTAGATTCCATATTTTATCCCTCCTATTTTATTCATTTTATTTTATTTTATTATGTTATGTTAGTCACCATACAGTACATCATTAGTTTTTGATGTGATCCACGATTCATTGTTTTCGTATAACATCCAGTGCTCCAAGCAGTACGTGCCCTCCTTAATACCCATCACCGGGCTAACCCAACCCCCCACCCCCCTCCCCTCTAAAACCCTGTTTGTTTGTCAGAGTCCATAGTCTCTCATGGTTCATCTCTCCCTCTGATTTCCCCCCTTCATTTTTCTGTTCCTTCTCCTAATGTCCTCTATGCTATTCCTTATATTCCACAAATAAGTGAAACCATATGATAATTGACTCTCTCTGCTTGACTTATTTCACTTAGCCTAATCTCCTTCAGTCCCATCCATGTTGATGTAAAAGTTGGGTATTCATCCTTTCTGATGGCTGAGTAATATTCCATTGTATATATGGACCACATCTTCTTTATCCATTCATCTGTTGAAGGGCATCTCGGCTCTTTCCACAGTTTGGCTATTGCGGACATTGCTGCTGTGAACATTGGGGTGCATATGGCCCTTCTTTTCACTACATCTGTGTCTTTGGGGTAAATACCCAGGAGTGCAATTGCTGGGTCAGAGGGTAGCTCTATTTTTAATTTTTTGAGGAACCTCCACACTGTTTTCCAAAGTGGCTGTACCAATTTGCATTCCCACCAACAGTGTAAGAGGGTTCCCCTTTCTCCACAACCTCTCCAACATTTGTTGTTTCTGGCCTTGTCAGTTTTTGCTATTCTAACTGGTGTAAGGTGGTATTTCAATGTGGTTTTGATTTGAATTTCCCTGATGGCTAATGATGATGAACATTTTTTCATGTGTCTGTTAGCCGTTTGTATGTCTTCTTCAGAGAAGTGTCTTTTCATATCTTCTGCCCACTTTTTGACTTGATTATTTGTTTTTTGGGTGTTGAGTTTGAGAAGTTCTTTACAGATCTTGGATACCAGCCCTTTATCTGTAGTGTTATTTGCAAATATCTTCTCTCATTCTGTGGGTTGCCTCTTTGTTTTGTTGACTATTTCTTTTGCTGTGCATTTTTATCCTGATGAAGTCCCAAAAGTTCATTTTTGCTTTTGTTTCACTAGCTTTTGGAGATGTGTCTTGAAAGAAGTTGCTGTGGCCAATGTCAAAAGAGGTTACTGCCTATGTTCTCTTCTAGGATTTTGATGGATTCCTATCTCACATTGAGGTCTTTCATCCATTTTGAGTTTATCTTTGTGTATGATGTTAGAGAATGGTCAAGTTTCATTCTTCTGTATATAGCTGTGCAATTTTCCCAGCACCATTAATTGAAGAGACTGTCTTTTTTTCCATTGCATATTTTTTTCCTGCTTTGTCGAAGATTATTTGACCATAGAGTTGAGGGTCCATATCTGGGCTCTCTATTCTGTTCCACTTGGTCTCTATGTCTGTTTTTGTGCCAGTACCATGCTGTCTTGGTGATTACTGCTTTGTAATATAGCTTGAAATTGGGCAACATGATGCCCTCAGCTTTGTTTTTCTTTTTCAACATTTCTTTGGCGATTCGGGGTCTTTTCTGATTCCATACAAATTTTAGGATTGTTTGTTCCAGTGCTTTGAAAAATGTCATTGGAATTTTGATCGGGATGGCATTGAAGGTCTAGATTGCTCTGGGTAGCATAGACATTTTAACAATGTTTATTCTTCCAATCCACGAGCATGGAATGTTTTT
>NW_027775568.1:0-292 GCF_054177405.1 Leptonychotes weddellii | reverse complement strand
GTTGGGATCCTAGCCCTACTCCCTAAGATCATTTAATCACTCATTTCAAAGGTTGTTTATGGACTAGGTATAATACTGTAACAGTGACAGAGGAGTTAAAATACAATCCTATACTTTATAGGATTTTATACTTCATAGAAATTTATAGTCTAATGGAAGAGACAACAACCAAGCAGAAAATATGCTCTACAGAAAATTACAGTCAGAGCCCAGGAGAGGCACCAGTCTTCAATGAACAATTTACACAACTACACAACTGAGTAAGTGGTATAAGGGCACTGTAGGCAAAAGC
>NW_027775567.1:0-292 GCF_054177405.1 Leptonychotes weddellii | reverse complement strand
CTGTTGGGTTGGCAGAGAGCAATGCTGGCTGTGACTCCCAGGGGTTTTTCTGCTGCACTCAGGGCTGAGACAGGGGGAAATTTACTGGGGTCTTTTCATTGTTACCATGGATTCTAAAGCCGGAAAGAGTTTTCAGGTGGTGAAATTTTTTTAACTTAAAAGTTGTTCAATTTTTGGAGAACCAAAAAAGATCGGAGTCCAAGATCTATGTGCGGAGAAGCATTTTCCGTGTTTGATGTTTTCCTCTACTTAACTGAATCAAATAGTCACTTACTTAGCTTGAATCCCATGT
>NW_027775566.1:0-292 GCF_054177405.1 Leptonychotes weddellii | reverse complement strand
TGACCTGAGCCGAAGGCAGTCACTTAACCAACTGAGCCACCCAGGCGCCCTATAATTTATATAATTTTTGTTACCACAGACAAGAATGTTAACTAACACTTTTATGTGAAAGAAAAACTTTTCTCTGGAGTAAACCACTATTATTTTGGGTGTCTGTCACAAGAAGCCTAACCTACATCCTCGTCTATATATATATATATACACATAACTTAAGAATTTTATTTTTACCAATTTATTCTCCAGTCATTCCCCAAGGCCTTTCTTTTGAGTATGGTCCCTCTGACTGGAATTC
>NW_027775565.1:0-292 GCF_054177405.1 Leptonychotes weddellii | reverse complement strand
AATGAGAGCCTCCTGGCCAGCACCAGGCTGCAGCTGTCCCTGGACAACAGGACTCTCACTATACACGGTGTCACAAGGAATGACACAGGACCCTATGAGTGTGAAACTCGGAACCCAGTGAGTGCTGGTCGTAGTGACCCATTCACCCTGAATGTTCTCTGTGAGTAACTCCCTTCCTACCTGGCCCAGGTTGCCAGCCCAAATCCACATGCTGGGGGCCAGGCCACATCCATCCTTCTGGGGTCCGAGTCCATGAATCTCAGCTACACCCCCAGGCTGGCCATGGCTTCTT
>NW_027775564.1:0-292 GCF_054177405.1 Leptonychotes weddellii | reverse complement strand
ACTCCCCATGGAGCAGGGAGCCCCATCCCAGGACCCTGAGATCATGACCTGAGCCGAAGGCAGACGCTTAACTGACTGAGCCACCTAGCTGCTCCTACTTGTCACATTTATATCTACAATCTGTATAGAATTGATTTTTGCGTATAGTGTGGGGTTTTTTCTCCCCACGTGGATACAAAATTGACTTACAATCATCTATTGAAAAAAATTTTTTCCCTTCATTCTTGCATTATTGTCTATGTGTTTATTTTTAATTTATATTGGACATTGAGCATAAAAATTCTGAGGGATT
>NW_027775563.1:0-292 GCF_054177405.1 Leptonychotes weddellii | reverse complement strand
TTCCCTCTTGCGCTGCTTGTCTCGTGGGAGGCGTCCGTCCCCACTCCGCCTCGTGAAAAGATGCTCCTTTTCCCAGAAGTCACACCATTCCTGCTCGCCACAGCTTTGGCTCTCAATCCGACAGGCGTGGGGGTTTGGGGAGCCGAACGGTGGGGTTCCCACGCCTCACGCGGACCGGCAGGGGCGCCCAAGCAGACCCTGAGCTGCCAGGCCACGGGTCGGCACGCTGGGTGTCATGTCCACCTGTCTGCGAACTCAATTCTAGGAATTTCTGTTTTTTCATATTTATTTA
>NW_027775562.1:0-292 GCF_054177405.1 Leptonychotes weddellii | reverse complement strand
GTCACTGTTTTTAGAAATTCATCTATTTACCATTAGCAGTACTTGATTTAAAAAGGTTCATTTAAACAATTCTGTTTCACCTCCATGTATTTAAAAAAAAAAAATAGTCCTGACTTCTTTACAAAAGAAATGTATTGCTTCTTCTATGTTATTTTTGCTGAAACAGGAAGGACCAGTAGATAATAAAACCTGAGAATGGTATATTCTAGAAAAATTAAAAGTGTGGAGGAAACTACTTTGGTCCGTAGCATTTAATTCAGTTCAACAAGTATCTATTGATTGTCTGTTGTAT
>NW_027775561.1:0-292 GCF_054177405.1 Leptonychotes weddellii | reverse complement strand
TTTTTTTTATACTCATAGAAAGTAAAATGGCCACTTGATGTTGTAAATGTCATTAATCACTTTTATTTGGCTTTGGAGTCACTTTTTATGCTTCTGGAAATGTGTTAACAGTGTAACAATTCAGTTCCAACATTAGTCATTCTGTAAAGTCTTATCCTTTTTTTTTTTTTTAAGATTTTATTTATTTATTTAACAGAGAGAGAGAGAGACAGTGAGAGAGGGAATATAAGCAGGGAGAGTGGAAGAGGGGGAAGCAGGCTTCCCGCTGAGCAGGGAGCCTGATGTTGGGCTC
>NW_027775560.1:0-292 GCF_054177405.1 Leptonychotes weddellii | reverse complement strand
TGCTCGGCAGGGAGTCTGCTTCTCCCTCTGGCCCTCCCCCCTCTCATGTGCTCTCTCTCATTCTCTCTCAAATAAATAAATAAAATCTTTTTAAAAAAAAAGATAGCAAGTGTTCAAAAGGATAGAGAGAAATCAAACTCTTCATGCACTGCTGGTGGGATTACGAAAAATGGTGCTGCTGGTTTAGAAAACTGCTTGGGTGCAGCTCCTTACAGTGTTACACACAGTTACCTGTACCCATACTATTCCACGCCCAGGTACGCAGATCATCCTCAATTTACAATGGGGTTGT
>NW_027775559.1:0-292 GCF_054177405.1 Leptonychotes weddellii | reverse complement strand
ATCACTTGAGGATTCAAGTGCAAAATATCTTGGTCTCAATGTTGGGTTTTAAATGTATAAAACCAAATTTAAGTTGCTTAATTAAAAAATGTTTTACATGAATTAGGATAGTTATTGTGTTCATGCTTAATATGCTTTTGTTTTCCAAATTTGGGACTTTTTAAAATACTTATGTTGCAATGAAATTTGACTTCCATATTAAGGGGAAATATGTTTCCTTTTAGGCACTCAGATCATTCAATTTTTTTCTTAGTTCTTTTTCTTTCTCTTCTGTCTTTATTTTCATATATCT
>NW_027775558.1:0-3684 GCF_054177405.1 Leptonychotes weddellii | reverse complement strand
AACAATGAATCATGGAACACTTCATCTAGAACTAATGATGTAATGTATGGGGATTAACATAAGAATAAAAAACAAACAAACAAACAAACAAACAAAAAAGTTACAAAAAGCATTGGGCCAATCCACTTACTGTCAAGATGTTATAATAATCACATGTTATTCTGTATAATGGAAAAATGCAAAATGTAACTTCATGGATTGTATAGATGTAGGTATGACTTAATGTTTCTGTTAAGCTGTGATGTGAAAGCATGCTGATACTGCCATTAAAGAAACAACAGTGACTTCATGGTCTCTTTTATATTTAGGCATTACAGAACTGAGCAAAGTAGCCTCTGTCATAAACACAAGGACCCCACTCATGTGAATTCCAGAAGCCTTCTTTGTATCATTAACCCCTTTTCTCTCTCTTGCTGTGAAAGAAATTACTTAGCAAACTCTTAACCCTATTTGAATCTAATGTCTACTCTATTTTTGCACTGGAACCATACATTGAGGAACCTCACTACCTTGCTGACTGGTTTTATCACAAATAAATGAAGGGCAGCTGTAAGTAGGCCTTTAATGCTGCCTGCCAATCACACTACACTTCCCCAGTGTATTCACTCATTCCCTCTCTCATTCTCCTGGGTACTTAGGACATATTTCTCCCCTTGCTCAAACCTCCAATAACCTCTCAACTATCCTCATTTTCAGATTTTGTCAAAAGAGGTCTTTCACATATTTCCGTCACCAAATCCACCTACCTACACCATACACCCAGATGCTCTTGCTATCCAAGAACCCTCCATGTTATTGTAGGTCATATCCTCTTTGTGTACCAATTCTTATCTCATTGTACAGACATGGGACACTTGTAGCTTCTTTCCTTTCTCTCTTCTGTATCACTCAGCTTTTTTTTTCTCTCTTTCTCTTTCTAATGGAAACATGCTCTTTATATTTATCTTATGGTTTTCTTGATCCTAACATCTCCTTTTCCCTCACTTGTCCCCAGCAGAACTATTTAGAGTGTTTTTGTTCCCTGTCTTTAAATCCTCTAATTACATGATTTTTTGAAGTAACTCTAATAGAGCTACCCACAATACCTCATCCAACTTCCAGGAAACTGCTTCTGTTCAGGAAAGTCAGCAATGAGTTTAATTTGCTAAATTTAACTGTAACTTTTCAGTCTTTATTGTACTTGACTCATCACAAACATTTTATGCAATTGACAATCCTTTATCATAGAAAGACTTTCTTTACTTGCTCTCCTGGACATCACACTAACACTGTGTTTTTGATATCTTATTTGACAATCTGTTCCATCATATTTTCTGAATCTTCTCTTAATTTCATTAACTAAAATATGGTAATATTTAAGTCTCATTACTTTAACTTCTTGTTTACTCTGTCAACATTAATGAAATTTTAGGCACATTTCCCTTAAAGAACTAATGAGATTCTTATACAGTATAGAATAGTGAGGAAGAAGTCAAATGTGTTTACAAATGTCAAATAGTGTCATTACTATATTACTCTTGCTTAGTTATTACACTTAGAAAGAATCCTTGACTGGGATGAAGAAGTAGTCACAATCATGTCATGAATTGTTTGTCCAGAAATCAAACGGTAGTATAAACTTTTCATCAAGTGCAAATGTAGAGTGTGATTACAACCAAGAAACAGTATCATCTCCAACTTAGGGAAGCCAGCAAGGGAAGATAATGAAAGGGGATCAGCAAGAATTAAATTACCCCAGTTTCTATTTGTGAAACAAAGAGAAAATATTATCTGTAGATAAGAGCACAAGATCTATCCTAAAAAACTCCAGTTAAGTCCTCCAACTGGCCCAACTTGGAACAAATTCCCTACACTTGGACTAATCACTACAAGTAATGGCTGACAATGTAGAAATAGTCTACAGATAAGGGTCTGAGACATAAGGGCTCTTCTCTTGTTCTACATTCATCTTCTGGGATATTCAATAGACGTGTAACAATATATCCCAAACTAAATTTTTGATGTTTACTCCCCATCCTATTCCTTCCACAGATTTCCCCACCTTAGTAAATGGTAAATACGAAGTCATCCTTCACTTTCTCCTTTTCTCATAACCTGCATCCAGTCTGTCAAATGATCAAAAGGAAGGGTATACTATATTTTGCATACGTTGCCTTATTTTTCTACATTAGAAATTTATCATTATAAGAATATATTCACAGTGAAATATTTCAATAAGATATCTGCAGTTTAATAATAATCATATGGTTTATAATCATGCATTAAGGAAATAACATTGGTTTGGCCACATCTTTACTTTGAAATGTGAGGAGGTTCTGAATAAGTAAATTTTGTGGAATGTTAATTTAGTTAATGAACAGATTTGATAGCTATTCATTAAGCCCATAATCCTATCTGATATTAAGATTAATAATTCTATTTGATAGTAAAAATAGCCAAATCAGTAACACACATAGTAGATGATATTCACATATTGGTACATTCTTACCAGTATAGTTATGATTATGGATGTCTCCATTCAGAACTTCATTTACAAATACTGCAAAACATGCCACAATTTCAATGCCTTGGTGAATAACATTTAAAAGTAATAAATATTGAAACTAAAATTACAATATAAATTGACATCTTTCACTTAGACATTGCTCATCACTTTTGCATTTCTTTTAATGTGCCTTCTCTAGGCAATTTTGTCAAAGAGCTTAAAATGGATACATTGCCAGAAGCCTGGGGGGCTCAGATGGTTAAGCGTCTGCCTTCGGCTCAGGTCATGATCCCAGGATCCTGGGATCAAGTCCCGCATTGGGCTCGCTGCTCAGCGGGGAGCCTGCTTCTCCCTCTGCCTCTCTCTCTCTCAATCTGCCTCTTATGAATAAATAAATAAAAAATCTAAAAAAAAAAAAAAAAGGATACATTGCCTGATAACATATAGTCTTTTTTCTTTTCTTTTCTTTTTTTTAGGCTGGACAGTGTTCTATTTTATTATGTTACATTAATCACCATACATTACATCATTAGTTTTTGATGTGGTGTTCCATGATTCATCGTTTGTGTAAAACACTCAGTTCTCCATTCAGTACATGCCCTCTTTAATACCCATCACCAGGCTAACCCATACCTCCACCCCCCTCCCCTCTAGAACCCTCAGTTTGTTTCTCAGAGTCCATAGTCTCTCATGGTTTGTTTCCCCCTCTGATTTTCCCCCCTTCATTTTTCCCTTCCTACTACCTTCTTCTTTTTTTTTATAACATAAAATGTATTATTTGTTTCAGAGGTACAGGTCTGTGATTCAACAGTCTTACACAATTCACAGTGCTCACCATAGCACATACCCTTCCCAATGTCTATCACCCAGCCACTCCGTCCCTCCCTCCCCCCACCACTCCAGCAACCCTCAGTTTGTTTCCTGAGATTAAGAATTCCTCACATCAGTGAGATCATGTAATACATGTCTTTCTCTGACTGACTTATTTCGCTCAGCATAATACCCTCCAGGTCCATCCACGTTGTTGTAAATGGCAAGATTGCATTCCTTTTTATGGCTGCATAATATTCCATTGTCTATATATACCACATCTTCTTTATCTATTCTTTTTTTTTTTTTTGATTTTTTTTTTATTCTTATGTTAATCCCCATACATTACATCATTAGTTCTAGATGAAGTGTTCCATGATTCATTGTTC
>NW_027775557.1:0-292 GCF_054177405.1 Leptonychotes weddellii | reverse complement strand
GAAGTGGGGGGAGTTCCCGGCGAGTGGCTCCAAGCTAACATGGCCTGCTGCTCAAGCCCCGTGTTGCCGGGGGGATCAGAAACACTGCAGTCCTTGGCTACAACCCCCAGTGGTCCTCTCCGGAGCGTGGCCTTGCCAGTGAAGCAAGCTCCCTCCCCCCAGCAGCCTTGGCACTGCCCGCATAAGCTTTCGTGATTGCACTTCCCTTATTAAGAGGACACCGTCTTTTCGTAGCTGCTGGCCGGGGCCGACGGTGGTGGTGGGGGTGGTCGTGGTGATAACTTTTCTCATT
>NW_027775556.1:0-292 GCF_054177405.1 Leptonychotes weddellii | reverse complement strand
TAAATACTTTTTATCATTTTGGTTTTTTTACACTTATTTTTTTTTAAAGATTTTATTTATTTATTTGAGAGAGAGAGAATGAGAGAGAGCACCTGAGAGGGGGGAGGGTCAGAGGGAGAAGCAGACTCCCTGCCGAGCAGGGAGCCCGATGCGGGACTCGATCCAGGGACTCCAGGATCATGACCTGAGCCGAAGGCAGTCGCTTAACCAACTGAGCCACCCAGGCGCCCTACACTTATTTTTCTAACATAAGTAATATGTATTTGGTGGTTAAAGTGACTGCTTGACTTAC
>NW_027775555.1:0-292 GCF_054177405.1 Leptonychotes weddellii | reverse complement strand
AGTCGCTTAACCAACTGAGCCACCCAGGCACCCCACTCCCTGCAGGGTTTTAGCTCTGACGGGCGGGATGAATATGGCTATGCTCAGCTCTCCAGCTCTGGAACTGAAAGTTCATGCCCCCCACTCTTCCATGAGACCTCACAGAAAAGCAGTCAATCACTTATCTCCCCAGTTTCCGTCAGAACTCTGTGTTCACCTGTCCTGTGACTGAGCATTTTTATCTCAGACACTCAACTGAGTTTCAAAAGTCCAAATTTTATGGACTCCTGAGGTGTGGACCCAAGCTGTTCCT
>NW_027775554.1:0-292 GCF_054177405.1 Leptonychotes weddellii | reverse complement strand
TTTTGAGCATTCATTGTCACAAGTCCTGATGTTCTCAGTGCAATAAACACAAGCCCCTAGGGTCCTTGCCCTGCCTGTACATTCCTGCCTCATTCACACGTAGCCTTGTTCTCGTTCCTCCTTCAAGTCATTGGAGTTGGATGACTACCCAGAAAGTCTCCCACTGCTGCAGAATCAGAAATGCAGGCTCTCCACCTAATAGCCGGGATTGAATTCTGGGTCAACAGCAGATAATTTCTTGCTTTAAGAATTCAGAGAAAAGGGCTATGGAGCAGGAGCCTGATCCAGGAGT
>NW_027775553.1:0-292 GCF_054177405.1 Leptonychotes weddellii | reverse complement strand
TGTCAGCTTTAAGAATGCATTTTGTCAAAGAGAGGGAGGCAAACCATAAGAGACCCTTAACTATAGAGAACGAACTGAGGGAGTAGGTGGGAGATGGGCTAAATGGGTGATGGTTATTAGGAGGGCACTTGTTGTGTTGAGCACTGGGTGTTATATGTAAGTGATGAATCAGTAAATTCTACTCCTGAAACCAATATTTGCAATTTAAATAAAAATTTGAAAAAAAAAAAAAGAATGCCTTTTGTCCTCAGATGGATAAGAAAAATCTACAAAAACCTGTAGCTAACATCAT
>NW_027775552.1:0-292 GCF_054177405.1 Leptonychotes weddellii | reverse complement strand
TGGGTCTCCACATACTTGGGAGATAGTCTGTATATGGACAAGTGGTCAGGTCACAGTGTAAGTGGCCCGTGTGTCTGGGAGGCAGTGGGATGGTCCTGTTTGATCCCTACTGTGGGGCCAGGCTCCCCGGCTCAGATGCAGGCTCTGCTGCTCCGTGGCTGGGTGGTGTTGGCCAAGTCAGTTTACCTCCCTGAGGCTCAGCTGCCTCAGTTGTCACAATGGGAATGACAATAGTCCTTACTGGGAATGGTTACTGTGAGAACTGAGAAATCTATCATTCCTGGTAAACAGG
>NW_027775551.1:0-292 GCF_054177405.1 Leptonychotes weddellii | reverse complement strand
TAAAATACTTTGTTGGTGCCTTGCAAGAAAATGTAAGATTTTGGTCATTCCTCCAACAATAAACATTTGTTTCTCTAATATGTAATCTATGCCCTTGTACTTTTTTGTAATGCCATATAGTGGTGATGGCTTTATGGATGTGTGTGTGTGTGTGTGTGTGTGTGTGTAGAAGAGAAGAAAGAGTATACTTGAAATATGTTTTGTTTACTGTATGTCTATTAGATCTCAGTCAAGCTGCTTTTTATTTTATTTTTTTTAGACTTTTTTGGGGTTTTTTTAAAGATTTTTATTT
>NW_027775550.1:0-292 GCF_054177405.1 Leptonychotes weddellii | reverse complement strand
TCTTCTTCCCTCCACCACTACCCCTCCCCCCACACAATCTTGTTGGCTTTTGAATGGTTTTAAGCATTTAGTAAATATTTTGTCTATCTTTCCTACTTATCCTTGATGAAAAGGCTTATCTGGCACACCTAGTGGGTTATTATTAGAAGCAGAGGTCTCCCTGTCTCATCGCTCTTAAATTTTTATGATAAAAAAATCTCAAACTCCCAAAAGCAGAAAGAATAGTGCAAAGAACCACGCCATTACCCACATTCAATCATTATCAAGGTTTTGTTACATTTGCTTGGACATT
>NW_027775549.1:0-292 GCF_054177405.1 Leptonychotes weddellii | reverse complement strand
GGGAAGAGAGGGAAGGCCGGCATCTCTGCTTCCTGACAGTTTGGGCTCCGAATCCTCCTGGGAAACTTGAAGCCATCAACAGTCACAGTGATGCCGTAATCTTGGTAAGGCCACTCGGAATAAAACAAGCATTTTCATACATTAATGTTGGGGAAGCCTCTGGTTTGTAGCTGTGAAAACAACTGGAGAATATCTGGGGGGCATTAGCTTAGTGTGGAGTCAACAGTCCTAGTGTGATACCAGGTGAATTTGCAGAAGCAATTGTCAGCCTGGGGAGGAGCCCGCGAGGGCC
>NW_027775548.1:0-292 GCF_054177405.1 Leptonychotes weddellii | reverse complement strand
CCCTCAACGGGCCCTACGCGCTCCTCCTCGAAGCCCGACCGCAACGGCTGCACCTCTTCTCCCAGGCTGTCGCTAGGCAGCGAGGCCTGCGCGTGCGCCGAGCACGCCTCCTTCAGCTGCGCGCGCAGCTGGCTCCGGAAAAGCTCGCGACATGCGACGGGTCTGCGTGGTGCTGCCCCAGCGCAGCCAGCCCGACGTGACGCGCGCGCTTCGGCGTCTCTGGCTGGTGCATCTCCGCGGTGAACGCGGCGAAGTGGTCGTCGAGGCCTTGCAACTGCTCCTTCTCATGGGT
>NW_027775547.1:0-3684 GCF_054177405.1 Leptonychotes weddellii | reverse complement strand
AAAAAAAAAAAAATGATCACTTCTTTCGGTTACTCATCTATAGGCCAGAGAGACCCATCTCTCAGCTTTGATTTTGATTACAGAGTGATGCAGAATATAAAATGTGGGCCTCTCAGATACACACACTCAAACTCTTAATTAAAATAGGTTTCCAATTGGGATTAACATGTGTTATGGACGGAAATGTGTCTTCCCCCCACCAAGATTCATATGCTGAAGCTCTAGCTCCCAATGGAATAGATTTTTAAAGAGGTAATTAAGGTTAAATGAGGTCAGAAGAATTGCTATAACAAAATTTCACAGACTAGGTAGCGTATAAACAACAGAAATTTATTTCTCACAGTTGTGGAAATTGGGAAGTCCAAGATCAAGGCAGTGTCTGGTGAGAACCCGCCTTCTGGTTCATAGGTGACCGTGGTCTCCCCATAACCTCACACAGCAATCGGGGCAAGGACGCTCTCGGCAGTCTCTTCTCTAAGAGCACTAATCCCACCCACAAGAGCACTGCCTCAAAACCTGATCGCCTCTCAAAGGCCCCACCTCCTAATACCATCACACAGGGGGGTAGGATTTCAACGCAGGAGCTTTGGAAGCCAGACACTCAGTCTGTAGCAAAGATGAGGCCCTATTCTGATAGCACCGGTGTCCTTTTCAGAAGAGGAAGAGATACCAGAGAGTTCTCTTTTCCTTCTTCTCTCTCCCTCTGTGTGCACAGCAGAAAAGACACGTAAGGGCACAGCAGGAAGGCAACTCTGCAAGCCAGAAAGAGAGGCCTCCCCAGAAACCAACCGTGATGGCATCTTGATCTTAGACTTCTAGCCTCCAGTACTGTGAGAAAATACAATGATGTTGTTTAAGCCACCAAGACTGCAGAAGTTTGTTACTGTAGCCCCAGCAAACTAATGAAATGTGACCGTTTACTTCCTTTGCTACAAGCAAGCTGAAAGCAGTGATGGATAATACCAGGCAGCCACTGCTGATCACGTATGTCGAGCAGGGAAGAGAAAATCTACCATGAGAACTATTCCAGAACAAAAGAATGAAGAACACGAATCTCACATGCTTCACTTGCCCATCACTCACAGACATCCAGAATCCTAAAATCTCTCGTCTGCACTTTTGCCAAAGCCCGCTTTTGGCAAGGACTTTGAAATTCATTTCCTCTACGTGGTAAATAATACTACAGCATCAAGTGTTAAGTCACTTAGGGGCATGTGAATTTAACAGAGAGCCTAGTGTTAAGCTAAAGGGATGATAATCCAGTAGTGTATCATCTAGCATCCACCTATCCAACAACATAAATCTGCTGTGAACCCAGGAATATCCTCAGCACCAGACACAAAGCTCTGGGGGATAAGAGAACAAAGAAGGTAATTACCTGAATTGTGAGGCTCACAGGTATTGAGAAAAATAATACATAAGTAGGTTATAATGCACTGTGATGAAGCTTATAATATTTTTGTGAACAAAGTGCTGTAGGAGCACAGAGCTTCAGACTTGGGCTGGATAATGGGGGTGTGTGTGTGTATACATCTCTTCATATGCGTACGTATATACACACATATACATACATATAAGCTATATTTTATTATAGGTTTGTTTATATTATAGGCACGTGTACATTATCATGTTTGTATATATGTACATACATGTGCATATGTATGAGAGAGTGTGTGTGTGTGTGTGTGTAAAATCAAGTCCTCACTAAGATAACAGCTAATGCTCATTGGATACTTAAATACTACATGTCAAGCACACTGTCTTCATGTGTTTCATCCTCACAATGAACTGTGATGTAGAAAAATATCATCATCCTTGTGTTTGCAAATAAATAAGGAAACCGAAGCATAAAGAGGTTAAATTGTCCAAGATCACACAACCAGTAAGGCACAGAACTGGACTTTTTACTGGAGCAGTATAGCTATAGAGCCCACCCTCCCAACTACGATGTTACAGGGTCTCCACCTGATCCTCCCGGGAGCCCTGAAAATCTACCACATCCACATAATGCCAGATCTGGAAAGTCTTTAGGTAGTCATAATTGTATTCGAGATTTTCTGTTGCCGGAAAGAGAAACCCACTAAAGCAATTCAAATACTCAGGGATTATTGTATGGGACATTCCATCAGAAGGAAGCAAGCTGGGGCCCCAAAGGAACAGGAACTGGTCACTGGGAAGCCTCAGGGACCATCGTGGCACCTCTCTCTGCCACCTCCCTGCTCTCTGTGGTCACAAGATCTCCGTTCTTACCTCTCTCTTGTTCTAAATCTCCACTTCTTCCTGCAGACCCACTTTCTCTATTTATGCACAGAATTGGAATAGTCCACTCTAGCTCAATAGCACTTTTCAGTTCAAATGGCCAAAGTCTGTCTCACTTTGTTGAAGACAGGAAATTTGATTGGTCATTAGCCAGGTGATAGATTAAAAGTGGTGCTGTGTTAAGTGGGGTGCTCAGAGACTTAAGGTACAACCTTAGCCAAACCCCCTTGCCACAGAAGTTCAGAGTGGGAGGCTGTTATCAAAGCAGACAGGATGGGCAGTACTCCACTATAGGCCAGATAGACCCATACAAACACCATCCTCCTAGGTGATCTTGACTAAAATTAAGCACTTTTTAAAAATACTCAACTTATTTAAACTAAAAACAAAAACAGGGGCGCCTGGGTGACTCAGTCAGTTGACTGCCTTTGCCTCAGATTGTGATCTCCAGGTCCTGGGATCAAGCCCAGTCCAGGAGGGCTCCCTGCTCAGTGGGAAGTCTGCTTCTCCCTCTCCGTCAGTCCCTTCCCCAACCACGTGCGTGAGCACGCTTGCTCTCTGTCTCTCTCTCTCTCTCAAATAAAATAAAATAAATAAATAAACTAAAAACAAAATGAAAAATAGTTCACCCATTTCTCCTAGGCCCCCACCCTGGCAACCACCAATCTGGTCTTTGAACCTTGGTTTTACATATGTATATAATTTTAGATTCCACATATGAGTGAGATCATACAATACTTACCTTTCTCTGTCTTACTTCACTTAGCATAATACCCTCAAGGTCCGTCCATGCTGTCAAATGGCAAGATTTCTTTCTTTTTTATAGCTGAGTATTATTCTACAGTGTGTGTGCATGTGTGTGTGTGTGTGTGTGCGTGTACTACAATTTCTTTATCCATTTATCTATCAGTGGACACGTAGTTTGCTTCCATGTCTTGGCTATTATAAATAATGCTGCCCCATGTTCATGGGGGTGCATATCTTTTTAAATTACTGTTTTTGTTTTCGTTGGATAAATACATAGAAATGGGATTGCTGGATCATATGGTAGTTCTATTTTTGATTTTTTGATACTTTTTTCTATAGTGGCTACACCAATTTGCATTCCCACCAGCAGTGCCCAAGGGTTCCCTTTTCTCCACATCCTCACCAACACTTGTTATTTCAAGTCTTTTTTTTTTTTTTTTTTTTAGATTTTATTTATTTGAGAGAGACAGAGATAGTGAGATAGAGAGCACAAGTGGGGAGGAGAGGGAGAAGCAGGCTCCCCACAGAGCAGGGAGCCCGATGCGGGACTCGATCTCAGGACCCTGGGATCATGACCTGAGCCAAAGGCAGACGCTTAACCGACTGAGCCACCCAGGAGCCCTCAAGTCTTTTTGATAATAGACACTTTAACAGATATAAGGTGATATCTCATTGTGG
>NW_027775546.1:0-292 GCF_054177405.1 Leptonychotes weddellii | reverse complement strand
TGTGCGGTGGATCCGTGGGGGGCGAGGGAGAGCAGAGGGCTGGCTGGCCTGGAACGTGCCCTAGACCGCGGGTCTCCCACAGCACCTGCTCCGGACCCCTCCTGCTCTTCCTGTGTTCATATAACCGAGCATTTCACATCACACGTTTTCCCCTTATTATCTGAGGAGGACTCAGGAAATGGACACCAACAGTTAGGGCCGTGGCCTGCATCTCTTGCTTCCTGTCTTTGCAACCTTGTTGCTGGTTTGGATACAGAAAGAGGGGTGCTTTGTCCCCGCTCCGAATGCATGT
>NW_027775545.1:0-292 GCF_054177405.1 Leptonychotes weddellii | reverse complement strand
TAGACAGTTTAACAATATTTATTCTTCCAATCCATGAGCATAGAATATTTTTCCATTTCTTTGTGTCCTCCTCAATTTCTTTCATAGGTGTTCCGTAGTTTTTAGAGTACAGATCCTTTACCTCTTTGGTTAGGTTTACTCCTAGGTATCTTACGGTTTTTGGTGCAATTGTAAATGGGATCAATTCCTTAATTTCTCTTTCTTCTTTCTCACTGCTAGTGTATAGAAATGCAACTAATTTCTATGCATTGATTTTATATCCTGCCACGTTGCTGAATTCCTGTATGAGTTC
>NW_027775544.1:0-292 GCF_054177405.1 Leptonychotes weddellii | reverse complement strand
TTTCTCCCTCCCGTATCGCACCAACTGTCCCATAAGCAGTCAGAACCTTCCTTTCTCCTCATTTGAAGCCCAGGAACACTTAGCTCTCCACCCATATGCCCACTCCACCTGAGGTCTAGCAATGCTTCAGGCTGACCAGTTTCCCCCTCAACATCTATCTCATGTGCACTCCAGTCTCAGAAGACTTTCTCACTCCTAACCCCCCCGTCTCTCTTTCTCTCTCCCCGTGTTTCTCTCTCTCGCACACACACACAAACACAGAAACACTCGGCTTCCTCAGCTTTGTGATGCC
>NW_027775543.1:0-292 GCF_054177405.1 Leptonychotes weddellii | reverse complement strand
TTCAGTTCCATTGGTAAATGTGTCTATTTTCATGACAGTACCATACTGTTTGATTACTATAACTTCGTATGATAGTTTGAAATCAGGAAGTAGGGTGTTTCCAATTCTGTTCTTTTCAAGCTTGCTTTGGCTACTTCCATATCAATTCCAGGATTTTTTTTTATTTCTTTGAAAAATGTCATTGAAATTTTGAGAGGGACTGCATTGAATCTATATATTGCATGGGTGGTGTAGACATTTTAACAACAATAATTCTGTCCGACGTACGTAGCGTTAAGCTGGAGCAGTCTCA
>NW_027775542.1:0-292 GCF_054177405.1 Leptonychotes weddellii | reverse complement strand
AGAGACTATGGACTCTGAGACACAAACTGAGGGATCTAGAGGGGAGGGGGTGGGGGGATGGGTTAGGCTGGTGATGGGTATTAAAGAGGGCACGTACTGAACGGAGCACTGGGTGTTATACGCAAACAATGAATCATGGAACACTACATCAAAAAAAAATATTATATAAATGTAAGACATATCATTAACATCATTGATCTTTGTAGATATTTCCAGTGACAACCAGTAACAGGCAATGTGCTAGCTCCTCCTGACTGAATAGATAAGCATGTCTGTGTGTGTGTGTGTGTGT
>NW_027775541.1:0-292 GCF_054177405.1 Leptonychotes weddellii | reverse complement strand
CTCATGCATGGGACAAATAATCATCGAGCACCTTCTGTGTGCCAGCCACTGTGCTAGCTGCTGGAACAGGGTAACCCACAAAGCACACTGTCCAGACTCTAGTCTAGTCTGGGCAGACAGATATAAAACAAAAATCATGCAAGCAAATGCATAATTGCAGCTGTACTAAGTGTCATGAGAGAGATTCTGGGTAACAGAGAATCCTACAAAAGGGAGATGTGTACTCATTACAGAGGTCAGGGAAAGCTTAATCCGAGTCTGAAGGAAAAGTAGATTCAGTTTACGGGAAAAT
>NW_027775540.1:0-292 GCF_054177405.1 Leptonychotes weddellii | reverse complement strand
TGACTGCCAGTCTAGCTGGCCTCTAGTGATTTGGGGCTTAATACTAGTTACACTGGCAACACCTTGTGTGGACTGTTCCGTGAGCTCCCCAAGGTGCATAAGGTCAAGCCCATGAGATAAATCCCTGATTTTGTACCACAGGTAGTAGTTCTGTTTCTCTGATTGACCCTGACTGATACATGGCCAGCTAAGACTAGGCTGGTTCCTCCTCATTCTTGGAAAATCTCTCCCCTCATGGAATGCCACATGTATCCAGACCAACTCCCCATTCCTTCTCAGGTAGGGAAGCTGC
>NW_027775539.1:0-292 GCF_054177405.1 Leptonychotes weddellii | reverse complement strand
TGGCCGGGGAGGCGACTGGGGGACAGAGAGGTCTTCCTGATGGGCTCCTGCGGGCAGACGCCCCTCCGACGGTAGCACCCAGGCCAGGAAAAACATCTCAGTGGGTGTGGCCTCTCCCCAGAGTCTGGGAACCGGCATTCCAGAGCAGACGTGAGGCTGGGATTGGCCATCTCCAGGGAAGCTGAAGGCAAGCACGAGTTCCCAGGGCCCCGAGGCCATGGTGTGGAGGGGAAGGTGCTGGGTGACTGCACGTGGCTTTGCCATCTCTGGTCTGTGCCACTGAAGACTTGGG
>NW_027775538.1:0-292 GCF_054177405.1 Leptonychotes weddellii | reverse complement strand
TTCCATGATTCATTGTTTGCGTATAACACCCAGTGCTCCATGCAGTACGTGCCCTCTTTAATACCCATCACCAGGCTAACCCATCCTCCCACGCCCCTCCCCTCTAGAACCCTCAGTTTGTTTTTCAGAGTCCATCGTCTCTCATGGATCATCTCCCCCTCTGATTTCCCCACCTTCATTCTTCCCCTCCATATCTTCTTCTTCTTCTTCTTTTTTTTTTCCTTAACATATATTGCATTATTTGTTTCAGAGGTACAGATCTGTGATTCAACAGTCTTGCACAATTCACAGC
>NW_027775537.1:0-292 GCF_054177405.1 Leptonychotes weddellii | reverse complement strand
GACTGAGCCACCTAGGCGCCCTCTACAAGTAACTTCTAATACTTCAGAACTAGTTTCTAATTAAGGAGTTACCCAATTACTTTGATTATATTCATACAGTTATGAGATAAGTAAGAGAGTTCAAAAGCAAATATAATTGATTAGCTGGGCCACCCTAACTTTGTTTTTGTCATTATTTAAAATTTAATTGCTGTATTACATTTCCAGATGTTGATTTTGGACATTTCATCATGCATTTTATTGCCTATGAGCAGTTTCTGTGCATTTATAATATGAGTTTTTTATGTTTCTT
>NW_027775536.1:0-3685 GCF_054177405.1 Leptonychotes weddellii | reverse complement strand
CAACTGGACAGTTAAAAATGGTTGCAATGGGGCGCCTGGATGGCTCAGTCGTTAAGTGTCTGCCTTCCGCTCAGGTCATGATCCTGGGGTCCTGGGATGGAGCCCCGCATTGGGCTCTCTGCTCAGCGGGAAGCCTGCTTCTCCCTCTCCCACTCCCCCTGCTTGTGTTCCCTCTCTCGCTGTGTCTCTCTCTGTCAAATAAATAAATAAAATCTTTAAAAAAATAAAATAAATAAATCTTAAAAAAAAAAGAAATAGGGGCGCCTGGGTGGCTCAGTCGGTTGGGCATCTGCCTTCAGCTCAGGTCCTGATCCCAGGGTCCTGAGATGAGCCCCGGGTGGGGCTCCTTGCTCAGCGGGGAGCCTGCTTCTCCCTCTGCCTACCGCTCTCCCTGCTTGTGCTCTCTCTCTCTCTGTCAAAAAAATAAATAAAATCTTTTTTAAAAGAGATAAGAGATAATAATAGTTAATCCCAAAGACAACCACTGTTTTACATTTACATAAGTTTGTCTCCTGTGGTGTGTGGGTATGCACATACAAGTGCACGTGTGTGTAAGTATAACACAAAATGGGGATAAAACCATATAGAAAGCTAGGTGTGCAGCTTTATAATCTATTTTTATTTGCCCATAACCTCAAACATTCTTCAGAATCAGCAGGCTTAGTGATTTCGTGAGATGTCCT
Organism: Leptonychotes weddellii; assembly: GCF_054177405.1. Taxonomy (NCBI): domain Eukaryota; kingdom Metazoa; phylum Chordata; class Mammalia; order Carnivora; family Phocidae; genus Leptonychotes; species Leptonychotes weddellii. The sequence goes on along the minus strand of NW_027775536.1, from coordinate 3,002 downwards.
TGCACTGACTCCACTATAGTTTTTTTTTTAAGATTTTATTTATTTATTTGACAGAGAGAGAGAGAGACAGCGAGAGAGGGAACACAAGCAGGGGGAGTGGGAGAGGGAGAAGCAAGCTGCCCCCTGACGCGGGGCTCGATCTCAGGACCCTGGGATCATGACCTGAGCCGAAGGCAGACGCTTAACCGACTGAGCCAGCCAGGTGCCCTGGTTACTATTGATTTTAAAAGGTACTTTTTTTGGTGAGGTTAAATATGAAACCTGCCGTAATCAAGAATTATTTGTAGTGAACAGATACGTGAATGCATACGTTATGGCTGACTTTTTTCCCCATTTTTAAGACTGTTATTTTGGAGAAATTTTAGGTTCATGGAAATGTTATAAAGCTATTATAGAGAGTTCCCATATGCCCGTCTATACAGTCTTCAGTCATGTCAACATCTTACATAACCAGGGTACATCTGTCACAGCTAAGACATTAATACTGGTAAAGTTTCTATCAGTCTCGCTCAGACTTTACTCATTTCATCAGTTTTTCCACAAATGTCCTTCTGCTGTTCTAGGATCTAATCCAGGATACCTCTCCCCTCTGCCTTTTTTTTTTTTTTTTTTGGAACTAACAGTGTTGAAAATAAAATGCATGCCCTCTGAAAAAGCCCAGGTTTTGCATTTGACTCCGGAAAACTTGCAATCCAGGTCTCTTGCTGAGATTGCCCTTCCTTTCCATGATTCCATCAGATCAGTGCTTGGCATCTGGCAACTGCAGAGCTGGTTTTCTGTATCTTGGGAGATGTGTCTGACCGCTGGATGTGCGCAGCTGTGCTGGCTTCCCGGGCCACGCTGCTGACCGTGTCTGAGGCTGGCGTGGTCAGTCTGTGGAGCTCAGCCGCAGGAAAACTGCAGGGGAGGCAACACTTATCCAGCATCAAAGAAGAAACACCTACCTGTGGGGTCTCGGTCCAGAAGCAAGGCAAGCTGGTGGCCGGGTTTAGCAAGGGCTCCATCTCTTTGGTAAGTCTCTCTCCTGAGTATGATGCCCACACCGCTCAGCTCCAACGTGCTCAGATGTCCTAGAAGTTGGGAGAAACCACTTCCCCTTTGATCTTTTCGTAAATGACATTTGGTTTCTTAATTTAGGGATTTGCAACTAACTCAGCGTGATTCAGGAAACATCTCTTGGTGTCTCCTGGGGGCTGACCAATGTGGGTCACTGTTGGCACTCATGTCTCTGGACATAGCCAACTGTCCTTGGCCGGCGGGGTTGGCACAAAATTGCCCTCCCCACCCCTTGAGAACCACTGCCCTGGACACATTCAGGGAAAAACTTGCAGAACAGTGTCTCTGATGGATGGTGCAAAAAAGCATGGTCGTGTAAGTGCTGATCTATGCAAACGGATGCAGCAAAGCAGACAACAGTCCCTTCTGGGGGGAAGGGAGAACGGCAGGAAAGGTGAAGAGGTGCTCATGGTGTGCTCTGGATACTTCTTTTTTTTTTTTTTTCCATCTTATACAGGATTGTTGTTTAATTTTTTTTTTTTAAGATTTCATTTATTTGTGAAGGGGGGGTGGAGAGAACAAGCAGGGGGAGTGGGAGAGGAAGAAGCAGGCTTCCCGCCGAGCAGGGAGCCCAATGGGGGACTCGATCCCAGGACCCCGAGATCATGACCTGAGCCGAAGGCAGATGCTTAACAGACCTTGGGAACCCCCCCATGATAGCCCTATGCGGTGGTCCTGTATCATCGCCCATTTCACAGATAAGGAAACTAAGGCATCCAAGGGCTAAGGCACTTGCTTCGAAGCTGGTGAGCGGTAGAGCCTTGCAGCCAAGCTGCTGGCCCTGGACCTTTCACCCTGTGGAAATGCTTGATGGGCATCCTTGACTTTGCACAGGTTACCCCCGAAGGAGACAGCCTGCTGGAGAAGCTTCCGGAAGCCGTGAGGTTCCTTATACTCTCTGAAGACGAGTCCCTTCTCGCTGCAGGTAGCATCTAGCTCTTATTCGGAGCCATGAGGAGCTAACTCCAGATTTGGTTGCAAGAGCAAAGGGGCTTGTTGGGGGGCGGGGCGGGGAGTGTTGGAGAGACAGTCCTAGACCAGCGGATGGCAACCTTTTCTGCAGCAGGCCGCACAGTACACATCTTTGGCTTTGCAGACCCAGTGGTCTCTGTGGCCACAAATCAAGCCTGCCCCTGTAATGTAAAAGCTGCTGCAGATGCTATCTCATGTGGAGGCCAAAATTTGGATTTCGTATCATGTTCACCTGTCACAAAACAGGAATCGTGTTTTTATTTTTGTAAAACTATTTAAAAATGTGAAAAGTCTTCTGAGCTCATGGGTCATAGAAAAATAGATGGCGGGCCAGTCACAGCTCACGGCTATAGTTTGCCAACCCCTGGTCATTATCTTTGAGATGAGGGTGGTTATCCCTGCCACACAGGGACAGGGTTGGAGGGGGGCCGCCTGGGAGGATGGGGTGCACTCAGGGGTGAGCCAGCCCACGCGACCCCTGCGTTTAGGGGCTCCCAGGCTAGCAGAAGGTAAGGTAGCCATGAGGAAGAGTGGTTGGTGTGATGACCAGACAAGATTCAGGGGTTATGGGAGCATGTGACAGGGTTCCCTTCTTTAGTCTGAAACAGTCGGGGAAGGCTTCCTGGGAGGTGACCAACAGATACTCTGCAGCCTGATTTTTTTTTTAAAGACTATTTTTTTTTTTAAAGATTTTATTTATTTATTTGACACAGAGAGAGACACAGCGAGAGAGGGAACACAAGCAGGGGGAGTGGGAGAGGGAGAAGCAGGCTTCCTGCTGAGCAGGGAGCCCAATGCGGGGCTCGATCCTGGTACTCCGGGATCATGACCTGAGCCAAAGGCAGACGCTTAACGACTGAGCCACCCAGGCGCCCCTTAAAAGACTATTTTTTACTTTTTTTTTTTATTTTTTATTTTTTTATTCTTATGTTAATCCCCATACATTACATCATTAGTTTTAGATGAAGTGTTCC
>NW_027775535.1:0-292 GCF_054177405.1 Leptonychotes weddellii | reverse complement strand
ATAGCTTTAGGGCCTCGACAAGGCTCAGCTCTGAGCCACAGCCACAGGGACCCTGGCCAGGTCCTGCCAGGTGGCTTTGCCCAGGGAGGCCCTGCATGTGAACTCAGGTGACTCTGTCAAGGCAGCCATCGTGGCTTTGGGCAGTGTGCTTTCTAAGGTTGCTAGAGTGGGGCTTATGAATATGGAAGCAGATGGGGGGTCTCGGCCCTATAGCTAGCTTGTAAATGCAATGTTTTATCACATGGGCACCTTTTGAAATTGCTCCTGGAGGAGACCCTATGGGATGGACCCT
>NW_027775534.1:0-292 GCF_054177405.1 Leptonychotes weddellii | reverse complement strand
TCTCGAGAACTTCCAGCCAGCAGACTGGGAGGAAACAGATGTCTGTTGTTGAAGCCACACATCTGTGCTGTTCTGTAACTACAGCTCGAGCAGACTAGTGAAGGCCCCGCCAGGCCTCCCTGCCTCCATGGTTTGCCCCGTTAACCTGGTCCCCGTCTGTCTCGTTGGCTCCCAGCCCCGCTTTGTGACCTGGCCAGCACTTGACACCCACCTCTTGGGACTGAGACCCAGCTTGTGGCGGCAGCGCTGGGTGGGGGGCGATAGGGCCCCAAACCCCTGGTTATCCAATGAG
>NW_027775533.1:0-292 GCF_054177405.1 Leptonychotes weddellii | reverse complement strand
TGAGAGGAGACGAAATCCAGGTCTCCTACTCCTCTGCCATCTTGCTCCGCCCCTAAAATACATTCATTTCAATCTTAGTCTTGACCACACATCAATTCTTTTCTAAAGCTTTCCCTCTACAAACCTTCCACAACTGTCTTGCATTCAGATTTTGTCCTAAGCCTTTTCTTTCTAAATAACTGATCTCGTCTTAGGACAAAATTATATTCTCTTGCCTCAACAAAAATTTATTCTCATTTTTATACCTTTATTACATATCTACTTTCCTACATAGTTCCTTTCCTTATTATTT
>NW_027775532.1:0-292 GCF_054177405.1 Leptonychotes weddellii | reverse complement strand
GACCACCCTGAGTTGGTGTCAGGAAAACACGGAGACACCTAATATTGTTAGGGGCCTGTGAGCGCACACACACACACACACACACACACACACACAGGGGCTATCTACTGTGTCTTTTGGGCTTGTGGAAAAGCTGGAAATAGTCTGAGGACCCCCAGCACCCAGGGCCCCTAGTCTGGGAACTACTGACGGAAAGAGTGTGAAAGCTTCTTCTAGCTCTGACAGCATCTTAGTTTGGGCTGACCATGCTGAAGGTCAGCCCAAACTCTTAAAAGCAATCCATGTGGTCAGT
>NW_027775531.1:0-292 GCF_054177405.1 Leptonychotes weddellii | reverse complement strand
TTCTAAAATAGGTCATATATTGCGAGGTAGTGATTACAATTGTATGGATTTGAATCAGTAATTTGAAAAAAAATATCTTGTAATCCAGTTTGCCACTGGAAACATCACAGGTCCAAGCCCTAACTGATTTCTCCATCCACATGATCCAGATATAATCATGTATTACAAAAAGTACCCCCAGCGTATCAGATCGTCAATTGACAAGTCAATCGTCTTTACGTTTCTGAAGAAAATGTGGACTCTTGGCAGCATTTAATCACTGCAAACCTTCACGGCTTTCCCCATTACTGGT
>NW_027775530.1:0-292 GCF_054177405.1 Leptonychotes weddellii | reverse complement strand
GTCCTTATTAGTTCTTGATTCCATATTTGCAAATTCACCTACTTGCTAAAATTTATTTGTAACCCCCAACCAAGATGCACAGAGCCCAATGACGTTCATTGGTTCCTTTGGCCTTAGAAAGCAAGTTCCTAGAGGGGTGGGCCTGTGTCGTGGAATGACTAGGCAAATGTAGTGGAAAGAGTCCTGACTGCACTGGAATCAGAGACCTGACTTTCAGTTCTGACTGTGCCCTTGCCTCACTGTGTGACCTAGGGCAAGTTGCTTACCCACTCTGGGCCAGAGTTCCTCTTCT
>NW_027775529.1:0-292 GCF_054177405.1 Leptonychotes weddellii | reverse complement strand
TACATTTCTGGGCGCCTGGGTGGCTCAGTTGGTTAAGCGACTGCCTTCGGCTCAGGTCATGATCCTGGAGTCCCGGGATCGAGTCCCACATCAGGCTCCCTGCTCAGCAGGGAGTCTGCCTCTCTCTCTGACCCTCCCCCCTCTCATGCTCTCTATCTCATTCTCTCTCTCAAATAAATAAATAAAATCTTTAAAAAAAAAAAAAAAAAGAAATACATTTCTTAAGGCCATAGCTGCCAAACATCATGATTCCTCTGATGGATCAGGGCAGAGTAAATTGAAAATGTTCTGG
>NW_027775528.1:0-292 GCF_054177405.1 Leptonychotes weddellii | reverse complement strand
TTCTCTCCTCCGAACTTCAAACTTGTTAATCTTTCTGTGGGCTCAGCATCCCCAAACGAATGTTAAAAAGATATCTTAAAGTTAGTATACATCAACATGAACTTGTCTTTCTTCTCTAGGATTCTTGATCTTGGTGGTGGCAGTCACACAAATTAGAAACCCAGGAATCATCCTTGATTTCTTTCTCTTTCAATCATCTCCCTTCATGTGTACACCAAATCCTGTAACATTCTATCATCATCTCTCGCCTCATGTGATACTAAATGGTCTTTTGGCTTGCAGTCTTGTCTCC
>NW_027775527.1:0-292 GCF_054177405.1 Leptonychotes weddellii | reverse complement strand
TAAATACTTTTTATCATTTTGTTTTTTTTACACTTATTTTTTTTTAAAGATTTTATTTATTTATTTGAGAGAGAGAGAATGAGAGAGAGCACATGAGAGGGGGGAGGGTCAGAGGGAGAAGCAGACTCCCTGCCGAGCAGGGAGCCCGATGCGGGACTCGATCCAGGGACTCCAGGATCATGACCTGAGCCGAAGGCAGTCGCTTAACCAACTGAGCCACCCAGGCGCCCTACACTTATTTTTCTAACATAAGTAATATGTATTTGGTGGTTAAAGTGACTGCTTGACTTAC
>NW_027775526.1:0-292 GCF_054177405.1 Leptonychotes weddellii | reverse complement strand
GTGCCCTATTTCAAGTCCTCAGCATCTCTCTTCCAGACTGATCACAGCCCCCCAACTAACTATCCCAACTCCAAAAAGATCAAGTTCCAGAATGCTTGGCACAGGCTGCAAAGCCCACCATAAAGGGTCCTGGCTGCCTCCCCAGCCTCACCCTGGTGTGACATCTCTGCCTGCGCCCAGCAGCTTCAACATTATGGGCTCTCAGTGCCCCATTGTTTGGGTCAGACCCTAGACAACTCAGAACACACTCTTATTTTCCTCCCCTCTTTGTGTTCTGTGGTTGGTATTTGGG
>NW_027775525.1:0-3685 GCF_054177405.1 Leptonychotes weddellii | reverse complement strand
AGCAGGAGGGGAAGAATGAAGGGGGGGAAATCGGAGGGGGAGACGAACCATGAGAGACGATGGACTCTGAAAAACAAACTGAGGGTTCTAGAGGGGAGGGGGGTGGGAGGATGGGTTAGCCTGGTGATGGGTATTAAAGAGGGCACGTTCTGCATGGAGCACTGGGTGTTATGCACAAACAATGAATCATGGAACACTATAACAAAAACTAATGATATAATGTATAGTGATTAACATAACAATAAAAAATTTAAAAAATATATATATATCCAACTGGGGCACCTGGGTGGCTCTGTCAGTTAAGTAGCCAGCTCTTGATTTTGGCTCAGGTCATGATATCAGTATTGTGAGATCAAGCCCAGAGTCAGGCTCCATGCTCAGCGGGGAGTCGGCTTACAAGCTCCATGCTCAGCGGGGAGTCGGCTTGAGATTCTCTCTACGTCCTCCTATACCCCTCCCCTCACACTCTCTTTCTCTCCCCCTCCTCTCTCTCAAATAAATAAATAAATAAAATCTTTAAAAATATATATATATATATCCAGGGCACCTGGGTGGCTCAGATGGTTAAGCATCTGCCTTTGGCTCAGGTCATGATCCCAGGGTCCTGGGATCGAGTTCCACATCGGGCTCCCTGCTCAGGGGGAAGCCTGCTTCTCCCTCTGCCTCTCTCTCTCTCTGTCTCTTATGAATAAATAAATAAAATCTTTAAAAAATAAAATAAAATAAAATATATATAGCCAACCGACCAAATAAAGACAGTATTTTCCCTAGCAGTGATCAACTCAGCCCAGGCTCCTCTCTATCCCATCAGCCAGGTCTGGACATCATTCATTGCTCAGAAGTAACAGACCCTGGTCCTCTGACAGGTCACAGAGGCTGGGCCATCCAACCAGCCAACTCAGAAGCAAAGGATTCGCTACCTTAAGCACATTAATAAAATCGATTAAAATTGGAATGTGAGAGGAAGGCCTCCTGTCTGACACTCTCTTAGATCCTGACACCTCAAAATGTAGGAACTGCAGTAAGTGAAAAAAGTTGGAAAAAGACAATCCTCAAATCTCATGGGTATTTGGGGCAGGGTGAGGGCAGGAGAGGGCTCAGAGTAGAAGTCATGTGGTTTCTACAAGGTGGCGTCTACATCTACTTTGCAAGGCTACACTCCTTTCCCTGTGGTTATTTCTAAAATTAAAAATAGAATTAAAGGACCAATACCTAGAAATAAATGTAAAGGATTTAAAAATCACAGGCAAAGCTCAGATGACCCAGTCAGTCACATTTAGACTTGAAGGTGAAAAGGGACGCCTGGGTGGCTCAGTCGGTTAAGCCTCTGCCTTCAGCTCAGGTCATGATCTCAGGGTCCTAGGATCGAGTCCCGCAAAGGGCTCCCTGCTCAGTGGGGAGCCAGCTTCTCCCTCTCCCTCTGCTTGTGCTCTCTCTGTCAAATAAATAAAATCTTTAGACTTGAAGGTGAGGAAAACTTCTTCAATAAATATCTCAGTCTCTTTAGAATTTTGTGTCTTTGAATAAGGAGACAGAAAATGCTCAATAAAGTAAAGTTTTTTGCAAACTCTCTGTTTTTCCAGAACTACAGTAAGGAAATGGAATCAATAATATTAAACTCAAGGTTTTTTGCCCTCCATCAACTACCACAGATGAGAATTTCCAGCAAAAGTACTAGATTATTTTTACCACCTGCACATACCACTTTTTCCAGCTTGTGGTACACTGTTAGAAGTTTCTCAACAGAATAAAATTGTCTTCTGAGGAATGCTATTTAAAAATCTTTGGGTATAAAACATATCAAGCAATCCTTAGCAAAGGAAATAATGCCTAGAAAATGTGTATAAAAGAAATAGGAATTGTAATAAAAGAAATAGGAAGTTGGAGCCTACACTGTTTTTCATGAAATATGAAATATGCTTACAGACTATCAAAACTTGAAGAGTTAATAAAAGTCAATTTTTAAAAAATATTTATTTATTTGAGAGAGAGAGTGTGCAAGCATGGTGGGGAGCACAGGAGAGGGAGAGAGAAACTCAAGTAAACCCCCTCACTGAGCACAAAGCCTGATGTGGGGCTCGATCTCACAACCCTGAGATCACAACCTGAACCAAAACCAAGAGTCAGGTGTTCAACCGACTGGGCCATCCAGGTGCCCCAGAGTCAATTTTTAATATGTGTCTTTGGGATCCCCTAAATATAGGATTGGTATATATGCTTGCTTTGTACAGTTCTCTTTGTTGTTGATATATCCCATACACTTATTCTTATAATAGACATATATCACCTTATTTGTATCATTTATTGGTTTCTGTATTATGTGTAGAGGGACTGTGACCCTGTATATGTGACTTCTATCTACAGCAGAAAGGGAAACAAAGAAAAAAACCTCTTTGTAGAGAAAAAAAAAATGACTTACTGCTCTTTATTAACTATAAGACTAGAAGAAACATGTTCATCTCTAAAGTAGATAATTTTTGTTGAACAAGCATTAATGTGGTTATAGAGATACATAATGCAAAATTACATAGAAAGTAAGAATGTAAACAGATGAAGAAAAGTCAGCATTTCTCCTTAGGCCTGTAAGAAATCACACAAAAGCAAGAAGTTGAAGCAATAAACACAATTGAAAACTCCATCCTTGAAACAGTAGGGAAAACGCCAAAGTTACGAAGCACAAAGTAGGAAGGTCTTCTGGAAGTACCTAAGGTCAAACTCAGGACAACGCAAAAAAAAAATGCACTCTGCGGCTGCAAATCCTTAAAAATAAAAATCTGCAGAAGCAGAGTTCTCCTGGATGAAGGATCCAAATTGAGGTGCAAGATCGATTACTGATTGCTTCCACGGGGCTGGGTGCAGGTCTGGTGAGAGGAGTCCCCCAACCCCACCCCAGGGCCTGGTTTGGTCCCTGGGGGGATGCATCAGAGACCAAGCTGAGGAATCACAGGGGTGAGCCATATTTGCAGGAAGCAGACTGTCTACCAGGCAGAGGATAAATAAGAAGAAAAAGAAACATGAATAGTTATTTAGCTTCCCTTCTCTTTGGGCTGAAAAGAAATAAAGGAGTGGTGGCCAAAAAATAAAAACCTTAATTTCGGAGAGAGACAAGAAAGAGAGCTACCAACAGCCCAACAGAAAAGGAAGCAAATGACATGGTTCACGGAAACAAAAATGCAAATGCTTCCAAATATGCAAGAATAGTTTCAATCTCTTAAAAGGAATGTAAAGTAAAGACACAGGGATATTTTTCACTTATAAGATTGGCAAAATTCAAAAACTGTGATACCAAACTGTGTGATCAACAGTGTGGGAAACACAGACACCCTGACATTGCAGGGGAGATTGAGAACAAGCCTGCAATTGCTCCCAACATGGGAAATCCTTTGACCCAATAATGCCACTGCTAGGAAGTGAGAAATGGCATTTTTTTAAACATCAAAAGTGTGGAAACAATATAAATAGTCATAATAGGGGACTGACTATATCATAATAAATTATGATGCAATCAAACAGTGGAATATTATACAACTTTTTAAAAGAATGAAGCAGATCCACACTGATATGAGAAATTCTTAATCTCAGGAAACAAACTGAGGGTTGCTGGAGTGGTGGGGGGGTGGGAGGGATGGGGTAGCTGGGTGATAGACATTGGGGAGGGTATGTGCTATGGTGAGCGCTGTGAATT
>NW_027775524.1:0-292 GCF_054177405.1 Leptonychotes weddellii | reverse complement strand
TCTAAGTCAGCTGTCATACCTTGCAGTTGAATTTCCTGTAAGTTGTCTGTCAAATGGCCCTTTTTTAAATGGAGCAGAACGAACCCGAGTTCTGGCTCTCAGAAGCAGAGTGCAGGGTTTCAGCACAAATACTGTCTGAGAATCCCAAATGGGAGCCTGCACACAACAGAACATATCCTGGATTTAAAGAATGTCCTCAGTACAGAGGTGGGTTTTTCTTTTTAAACAGGTGTAAGAGATTAATTCAGTCAACACCACGCAACACTAAAGATTTGCCAATCAATAATTCTGC
>NW_027775523.1:0-292 GCF_054177405.1 Leptonychotes weddellii | reverse complement strand
TTCATAAAACACTGGATTTGCTCAATAATGTTTAGGCTTTATAATTTTACAAGTAGGGCTATAAGAAAGCACCTTTACTGTTGAAATTCCTTACTCAACAATAATTTATGATCTGAGAACTCCTGGTTTTTCTATCGACATTTCTTTTAGAGCATGCAAGATCTCTTAGGAATGCAACTATCACATTATACCAAAAGGGACAACTGAGATCTTGAGGGCTATTAATTTGATCTTGACCAGTAATTTCAAGCATTCTGTTATAGACGGTGAGATACATTTATCAAAACAGGTC
>NW_027775522.1:0-292 GCF_054177405.1 Leptonychotes weddellii | reverse complement strand
TCTATTTTCAGTCTTCTTTCCACACTCTTCCTGGCTGATTCCACTTAACCATATATATTTAAGATTTCAAATCTTTTATCTCAAACTTATACTTTTTTCATGCATTTCAGTCTAGGACAGTGAGGTCCTTTTATGTAGCATGATGGGGGCAAGTATTTGATTAGATACTCTAAAAATCCAGTTAGAGTAAGGAATAATAAAAATGATGTATATGTACCATACATATTTTATTTCCATAAAAAAATGGGACTACATTTTAATTTTTTTGTGTTATGTTAATCCCCATACATTA
>NW_027775521.1:0-292 GCF_054177405.1 Leptonychotes weddellii | reverse complement strand
TCTATATGGATGAACCCCAAAGAAAAAATCACAGAATGATTTTATGTATGAATAGAGGAGGAAAAATCCCTCTGACATATTAAAATGTGTGCAGCCAGTATTTAGGATAATAATACAACATGACCAAATAAGATTTGGCCTGGGAATGCAAGTATGGAGTAACATTAGGAAATCTACCTACACTTCATTGCAGCCACATAAAGGAGGAAAAGCACATGATTCCATCAAATGCCAAAAATTCACGTATCATTCCTAATAAAAACTCTTAAAATATATTTAGAAGGAAACTAAT
>NW_027775520.1:0-292 GCF_054177405.1 Leptonychotes weddellii | reverse complement strand
TTATTAAAAAGGGAGACTGCAGGGGCGCCTGGGTGGCTCAGATGGTTAAGCGTCTGCCTTCGGCTCAGGTCATGATTCCAGGGTCCTGGGATTGAGCCCCATGTTGGGCTCCTGGCTCATCAGGGAGCCTGCTTCTCCCTCTCCCTCTGTCTCCCCCCTGCTCATGCTCTCTCTCTGTCTCTCTGTGTCTCAAATGAATAAATACAATCTTTAAAAAAAAAGGGGGGGGCGCCTGGGTGGCTCAGTCGGTTAAGCGACTGCCTTCAGCTCAGGTCATGATCCCAGGGTCCTG
>NW_027775519.1:0-292 GCF_054177405.1 Leptonychotes weddellii | reverse complement strand
TGCTTAAGATTCTCTCCCTCCCTTTCTCTCTGCCCTCCCCCCCGCAAGAAAAAGAACTGGTTATTTTAGTTACTATATTCCTAGCCCCTTGGCGGGGGGGGGGTGCGCTGATTTGGGAGTGGGACAATTAATGAGAAATGAGGCAGGATTAAATTTTCATTTAACACCCCTGAAATAAGTTGAATGAACTCCACACTTTAAGAAGGTAGAATTGTCACATCACTTATTTCCTTAAGCCAAATGTAATCAGTTTAAGGTCCCCATCCAGCTGGCCAGGAAGGAAATTTAACTA
>NW_027775518.1:0-292 GCF_054177405.1 Leptonychotes weddellii | reverse complement strand
GGGGTAGATTGGAATAGAGGGCAGGAAGTGTCTTCCTCAAGTAATTCCTGAAGCTCTCAGGATAGCAAGCATACAACCACACACAGAAGAACCATATACACATTACTACATCCCTCCAGACCCAAAATGAATGTATCCACACTCAACTGCCTCTTAGCCAGATCCCAAAATGCCCCTGGCCACGCTAACTCTAACCTACACTAGAGGAGTTATGGTGGAGGGAAAGTTAAAGTGGAAAGAGAGAGTTTTCACTCTTAAAACATTTAAAACCTTCAAAATTGTGTGATTGCAT
>NW_027775517.1:0-292 GCF_054177405.1 Leptonychotes weddellii | reverse complement strand
GCATTCTTGGGGTGTCGAGATGTGGGGGTGAAGCTGCAGGTGTGGTCTGGGGGCCATGCGGCCTTGGATGCCACCGTCTAGGAAGGTGGAGCAAGGGTGCTGGGAGCCGTGGCAGGCAGAGGTGGCCTCCTGAGAAGACACGCCACCTTGGCCTGGGGACAGAGGGCGGCTGTCAGCCTCAGGCAGGGGCAGGAAAGTCAGACCAACGAAAACATGTTAGAAACAATCATCAGAAAACATAGGATCCGCTCCCAGCCAACACCCAGCCCTAACCACATGGAATGAATTGGTG
>NW_027775516.1:0-292 GCF_054177405.1 Leptonychotes weddellii | reverse complement strand
GCCACCTGCTTTGCCAGCTCAAAGAGTTAAGAAGAATGTCAGCCTCATAGTAGTCCTTACAAAGGGGCAACCTGATGAAACAGAAGAAAAATAAAAATCCCATTGCAAGATAATTATGGAATCATGCACAAACCTTTAAATGTTAATGAGCTCTCTAGAGAAGATGAATGACAGTTCTGGAATCAATTGTCTGCCTATAATCCATTTTCAACATAATCCTAGTTGTGAAGATTTGACATATTACAGGTAATTTGGGGTGAATGTTACCTGTGAAAATGGTAATTTAAGTAAG
>NW_027775515.1:0-292 GCF_054177405.1 Leptonychotes weddellii | reverse complement strand
CACAATATACCTAAAATGTAGGGAGGAGAGGAATAAAGAATGGATTAAAACTTAAGTGACCAGCAAGTTAACATAGACTGCTATATCCAGAAGATGTTATATACAAACCAAATGGTATCCAGAAACCAAAAAACAGTAATAGACATACAAAAAATAAAAAGAAAGGAATACAAGTATATCACTTAAAAAAGCCAAGTCATCATGAGAGAAGAGGACAAGAGAAGAAAGGAATGAAGAAAAACTACAATAACAAATATAAAACAAGTAACAAAATGGCAATAAATACATACAT
>NW_027775514.1:0-3685 GCF_054177405.1 Leptonychotes weddellii | reverse complement strand
CGCCCCGGCCCCACAGCCGCTCGGCGCCTCCTCCGAGAGCCGCGCGCGGACGCAGCGGCGCGGCGTCGAGGCGGCAGGGGCTCCGGAGCGCGGCGGCTCGGCCCTGGGCAGCCCCGGGCAGCGCCGGCCGGTGAGTGCGCGCGAGGGGGCGCGAGGCCGGGAGAAGAGGCGGCGGGGCCGACGGGAGAGGCGGGCGCGGGGTGGGCAGGGAAGGCGCGGGCGCGCGCGGGGCGCTGACGGCCGTGCGTCGGGCCCACCGCGGCCCGGCGGTCGTGTCTGCTGTCTCTCGGGCTTCCCTCTCGGTCTCTGGCTCTCACTCCTTCCTAAAACTAACAGGCAACAACGTAGACTTGCCCCACCTCGGCGGTCTCTAAGCGCTGACAGGATAAAGTCTGAGCAGTGCTTTCCTCCGGAAACGTCTCCCTCCGTCTCCCCCTCTGCGGCGGCGGCCCAGACTTTACGAGACGTTCGCCTCCCTTGGGTTCTGAGCCAGCCTTGGCTCCCGCCGCTTCGCCGGCGCCCTCACGGTGCTCCGCAAACACCCTCAGCCCTGCCCCGCCGAGGCTCGCTTCTCGCCTGTTCGTGTCCCCTCCGGTTTTGAAATCCCATTATTGCCCTTGGCCTCCTCGCTGGGGCCGCGCGCTGCCCGCGGGGCCACCGGGTGGGGTCCCCGCGCTGGGCCGCCCGGTGCCCGGCCAGGGGAGCTGTGGTTCGGGGGCCGGGCCTCCCCTCAGCAGCCGGCCAAGTGTGGCCGGTCTCCGCAGCTCCGTGAAGGGGATGCGCCTTGCTGCTTTAAAATTCGGTAGTGGTGGCCCCCTGCCTAGAGCTCCGGCCGCCTCCTGAACACCTCCCGTGCGGGGCGCGCTGCCGTGGTAGCGGGTCTGATACTGCGGCCCCGGCAAGCTCCTGCCCCACGCTTAGGGAAGACCACTGATCAGGAGACCGGTTTACTCGCAGTGACTGCCGCACGGAGGGGGCTCTCGGGGCCGGGCGGGCACGGGACGCATGCTGGGCATTCTCGGGTGGAGGTCAAGGCCGCGAAGGTGGAAGACCTACAAGGGTCTGGCAGCTGTCAGGGACGCTGTGGGGAAGGGGGCGTGGATTCTTACCCTCCCCGTGATCAGTTTGGGGTCTAGAGTTGGTAAATCGTGAATGGAAGCGCTAATAACAAAAATGGTAATTCGCTGTGGGGGGACACTGAGGTTCGGCTTTTTTTTATCTGAGAACTGGGAACAATGTGCATTAGCCATAAATGCACATAATACGCATCGTTGAAAGTAAGCTTGGAAGTAGAGGGAAAGTCGAATATGCAACTTTCTGAAACGAAATTTGGAATAGGTTTTTGCCAGGCAGTCCTAATTACGGTAGTATTTCTTTGTTCAGAAGACTTTCAGGTGGGAGACCAGACGCAGGAGGGAGAAATTCAGACTAATTTGCATTAGAAAAAAGCTCGGAGTGAAGATGGTAAGATGACCGATATCTTAAGTGCTCTGCTGGAAAGCTTTCTGCTCTGTTAGGTAACACCTGAAGCCCCAGTCCTGTTACGTAGCATTTCTTTTTTTCTCTCTTTAACTACTCTGAAACTATACAGAGTTACAAGTTCCTCATTAATTTATGAGCGATACCAAAGAATTGACTCAATCCAGCAAGTATTCGAGCACCTTCTGCGTGTGAAGCACTTTGCGCTGCAGAAGAATGGAAGATAGAGGAATTTTCCAATTAAAACCACCACAACAACAGTGGACTGACTTGTCAGGTGTAGATGCCTCTTCAATTTAAATCAAGACCAGTTGAGTTTTCCAAGGCTGATGTCAGAGGAAACAGATGCCTGTTTTCTTTTAGGAATTTTATGGTTTCAAGCCATTTTGAGTTCATTGTGTGTGGTGTGAGAAGGTGGTCCAGTTTCATTCTTTTGCATGTAGCTGTCCAGTGTTCCCAGCATCATTTATTGAAGAGACTGTCTTTTCCCCATTGGATATTCTTGCCTCCTTTGTTGCAGATTAATTGACCACGCAAGTGTAGGTTTATTTCTGGGCTCTCTGTTCTATTGATCTATGTGTCTGTTTTTATGCCAGTACCATGCTGTTTTGATCTCTAGAGCTTTGTAGTGCAGTTTGAAATCTGGGAAAAGATGAGTTGAGTTTTCATCTGATTCTAAATGTGTGTCCCTTGATATCTTAATCATTTTGAAGTTTTTCTACCAATGCAGGTAGTCTGCATTTTATTAATTCCAAATAAAAGATTTTCTAGGAAATATAAATAAGAAGGCATGTCCATTTTCCCTAGTGTTTGCACTATCATTGAATTAATAAAGTCAAAATCAACAACAAAAATGAGGGGATGGTGATTTTCCTTTGTTTAAAACTAGTGAAACTGTGCAGAAAAGAAGACAAGGTCAGCATGGGTAAATGTAATCCTCTGGTGCTTCCCATCGTCTTTGTTATCTAAGTTCATTCCTTTTGGAAGATAGATCCAATTTCATGAAATCCTTCAATTTGTCTTTTGGAAGACAGCTCCAGTGGCCAGTTTCAGAAAATCTTTCAGCAAATCATCATTGCTGTGGATACTAGCAATCATCAACTACATCATCTTTTGGACTTCACCCTCTTAAACAATTGTATTGGGGGGGAAGGGGTTCGGGGAGGGGACAGGTCTTTTTAAAAATCTGGCCTAAGCTAAGGACTTTATCCCTACAAAAAACACACAACATTCAAAATGTTGCATATCTTTCAGAGAAATAAGACCCCCCTTTAGAACAGGGCAGTGATTTAGTCAGGGAAATGGAAATGAAGAGAGGATATGGGTAAATCCACAAACTGAGTGGTTAAAACTTAATTTACTTTGGAATGGAATAAATACTTGGCCTTTTGAGTAAGTGTCCTGTAAATAGGAATTAATAAATGTATTATCTGTAAAAGACTAAAGACAGTAGTCCTGTTAATTTTTTAGTTGATCAGCATCAGCTTGTGTCTTGAACATTATGAATCCCATTTTTTAATTTTTTTCTCGTCCTTCTCAAGGAAAGTGCTTCTGAGATTTTTCTCCCAGTGCTGATGCCCCATTCAGGGCAGTTTTTCACATACCAACTGTCATGACCATGAATTGCTCAGGATGGGAATGGTTGAATTCAAAATTTGAACTTGCTCTCTCATGCACACGTACTCATGTTCACCTTTGGGAAGGAGGTGTGTGTGTGTGTTTTACTGCATCATTACCATGTTCAGTACTATGTGATAGCAGTTGTTGCGTCTTGGGAGAGAGTTGATTGGTATTAGGAATGAATGGACAGCATCAAGAAACATTTTGGACGTAACTTCTTTCAAAGAACAAACCAGTAACCACTGGATTAACTTTCCTTCCTTCTGTCCTAGGGCCGAGGAGCGAGCTGTCCCTTCTCCAGCTCTCAGCCCTACGAATCCGGGTTTCGCTGAACCATACCAGACCTCTCGTCTGGGGCCCTGTCCCCTGCCCTCTGTGCTGCCCTTTGGACTCGGGTAGGTAGGTCCCCCTGGAGCTAATAAACTGGGAAAGTGGGTCATAGGTAGTGATGGATTTGATGTGGAGCACAGGATTTCTTTTTTTTTTTTTATTCTTATGTTAATCCCCATACATTATATCATTAGTTTTAGATGAAGTGTTCCATGATTCATTGTTTGTGCATAACACCCAGTGCTCCATGCAGAAT
>NW_027775513.1:0-292 GCF_054177405.1 Leptonychotes weddellii | reverse complement strand
TCTAGGAATATTATAGTTTTGTGTTTTACATTTAACTCTGTGATCAACTTTAAGTTAAATTTTGTGAAACTAATGTAATGTTGTGTGTCAGCTATATTAAAATTAAATTATGATTTTTTAGTGAAGGGTGTAATGTCTGTGTCTAGATTAATTTTTTTTTGCATATGGATGTCTTGCTCCAGCATTATTTGTTGAAAAGGCTATCTTTGCTCCATTGTATTGCCTTTGCTTTTTTTATTGAAGATTGGTTAACAATATTTTGATTTTGGTTTTTTTTTTTAGATTTTTTTTT
>NW_027775512.1:0-292 GCF_054177405.1 Leptonychotes weddellii | reverse complement strand
TATTTATTTATTTTGGAGTGAGAGAGTGAGAAAGAGCATGAGAGGGGAGACGGTCAGAGGGTGAAGCAGACTCTGCACTGAGCAGGGAGCCCAATGCGGGACTCGATCCCAGGACTCCAGGATCATGACCTGAGCCGAAGGCAGTCGCTTAACTAACTGAGCCACCCAGGCGCCCAAGATGCTATATTTTTTTTTTTTTACTGCTATGGACAAGTTAGGGCTACAAGTTAGGGATGAAGTATGTGGGAATTTACACTGGCTTTGCACATGGAAATGTATTTGAATAATACTG
>NW_027775511.1:0-292 GCF_054177405.1 Leptonychotes weddellii | reverse complement strand
TTACAATAGGGATGGAGCTTGTTAACCAAATACAAGATAACGGCCTGTGAGTGCGCTGCTTCGGACCTCCTCCAGGGCCAGGGCCCCCGAGTGTGCTCTTTCCCGGTCGTGGCCCCGCCTGGGGCGTGCATGCGGGTTCGTTTGTGCTGTTCCTGCTGTGGGCCGCTGCAGCCAGAGGAGGGGTGAGGAGGAGCAGGGGGTCCAGGGGGTGGCTCGTTGTCCACATCGTGTCCGATCCCTCCAGGTGACGCACATAAACACGTGCTCATGTTCTTAAGCAGTCGTTAACACT
>NW_027775510.1:0-292 GCF_054177405.1 Leptonychotes weddellii | reverse complement strand
TCCCACAGAGGGCCGCCTGGGTGGCTCAGTCGGTTAAGCGTCTGCCTTCAGCTCAGGTCATGATCCCAGGGTCCTAGGATCGAGCCCCGCATCGGGCTCCCTGCTCAGTGGAAAGCCTGCTTCTCCCTTTCCCCCTGCTTGTGTTCCTGCTGTCAGTGTCTCTCTCTCTGTCAAATAAATAAATTCTTTTTTTTTTTTTTAAAGATTTTATTTATTTATTTGAGAGAATGAGATAGAGAGAGAGAGCATGAGAGGGGGGAGGGTCAGAGGGAGAAGCAGACTCCCCGCTGAG
>NW_027775509.1:0-292 GCF_054177405.1 Leptonychotes weddellii | reverse complement strand
GGGGCAGGTCTCAAAGAAAAGAGTATCATCTCACAAGGCCTTCTCCCACATGAGGCCTCTACTTGGTCTCCAGGCAAGGAGATAACATTATCTTCTATCCATGAGACATGGTTGACTTCTGCCTCCCAGAGGTCTAGAGTAATCTGAGAGTTCAAGTTTCTAGGGTGCATTTACCCAGGTGAGTCTCCCATAGCTCATGGTCCCTCGTTTGCTCCATCAGTGCCTGCCTGTAATGGAGCAGTCTTGCCAGGGCTGTGACTTAAACATTCCCTACAATGATTCTTTTTTTTTT
>NW_027775508.1:0-292 GCF_054177405.1 Leptonychotes weddellii | reverse complement strand
GGGGTGTGCAGCTGGGCTTTGCTGGGGAACCGCGCCCACACCAGTGAGTGTGGTTCCAGGTCCTAGGCTGATGTCTTCCAGCAAAAGCTCAACTGGCGTGGGATGGCAAGTGCAGAAGCCGCAGCCGTTCCTTCTGCGTGGAGCCAGTCAGGATGCGCACGCTCCTGAGCAGGACCGGGAGAAGCCAGAGCCGCGGCTGAGGAGTGGTCCGCGTGGGGATGGCAGGGGGCCTCCCGGGCAGGACCGGAACCAGCAGTCACTGGGGGACCTCCAGTTGAGAGGCGCCCCCTGC
>NW_027775507.1:0-292 GCF_054177405.1 Leptonychotes weddellii | reverse complement strand
GGAGTCGCGTAACCCTAGACTGAGCAGTCATCTAGGATACATGGTTAGGAACATTGGTTTGGGTGTCAGACAGCCCTAGGTTCAAAGTAGAGGTCTTTCTCTCAGAAGCTAGTGATCTTGGATGAGTTACTTTTCTCAGGCTTGGTTTACTCATTTCTAAATGGATAATATCAAAGGTACCACCTATGAGGGTCAAAGAAAATGTGTCCAGTTTCAGATACCATACCTGGCACATGAATGCTAATTATAGCACCAGGAGGTGTCTCATGTGTATGATTTCTAATCCTTACGC
>NW_027775506.1:0-292 GCF_054177405.1 Leptonychotes weddellii | reverse complement strand
TCACAGAAAGACCTGGGGTGCCTGAGCATGGCAGAGCTCCCAGGTACCGGAGCAAGGGAGCCAACTGCAAAGATGGAGCCAAGGAGTGGGCTCTCAGCTCAGGGTTGCCATAAACTGTGATCCACAGCACAGTTGGGCCACTTCTCTTCCAGCAGGGACCCAACAAGTGGCAGATCTGGGGAGGATCCCCTACCTACCCCGGGAGGAATGGCGCGGGAGTGCACCACAGGAATCTGCTGGGTTTGGAGACTCCACACAGGGTCATGTGCCAGAGATAGAAATGCTCTGTCAC
>NW_027775505.1:0-292 GCF_054177405.1 Leptonychotes weddellii | reverse complement strand
TTCTTGAAAGAAGAAAGAAAGAAAGAAAGAAAGAAAGAAAGAAAGAAAGAAAGAAAGAAAGAAAGAAAGAGAGAGAGAAAGAGAAAGAAAGAAGAAAGAAAAAGAAAGAAAGAAGAAAGAAAGGGAGAGAAAAAAGGAAAGAAGGAAAGAAAGAGAAAAAGATCGTCTCCCTCTGCCTCTCCCTCCACTTGTGCACGCCCGTGTGCGCTCTCTCTCTCTCTCAAAAATAAATAAATAAGGGCGCCTGGGTGGCTCAGTTGGTTGGGCGACTGCCTTCGGCTCAGGTCATGAT
>NW_027775504.1:0-3685 GCF_054177405.1 Leptonychotes weddellii | reverse complement strand
GATACATGTCTTTCTCTGATTGACTTATTTCGCTCAGCATAACACCCTCCAGTTCCATCCACGTCGTTGCAAATGGCAAGATCTCATTCCTTTTGATGGCTGCATAATATTCCATTGTATATATATACCACATCTTCTTTATCCATTCATCTGTCGATGGACATCTTGGCTCTTTCCACAGTTTGGCTATTGTGGACATTGCTGCTATAAACATCGGGGTGCACATACCCTTTCAGATCCCTACTTTTGTATCTTTGGGGTAAATACCCAGTTGCGCTAGACCTTATTCTTGTTACTGATGAACAAACCACTGAGATTAAATAACCTGCCGAAGTATGGAAGATCCAGACACGATCCCCGATATGGCAGGCAGCTCCAGAACCTAACCAGCTAGCACTCAAGGCGCACCATGGAGTCAGGGCCTGTACAGGCTTGTTGGATGAACAGACTCTAATCTCCAATCTGCTGGCTGCAGAACTGGCCAGGGGACTCCACTAACGCAGATCCCCCAGAGCATCTCTGATGCTGGGCTCCAGAATGTGTGTTTTCAGCGTGTCCCAGAGGCTCCAATTCTGGACCATCACCATCTCCACTGCCAGCCTCCATACCCAGCCTGTCCTGCCATCCAGCCTGGCAGTGAGGGGTGGCCGTGGATGGGGAAGCACCTGGGGTGCGGGAACTCAGCTGCTGTCTGTATGAGCATAAGCCTGAACCAAGAGGATGCCTGAAGACGGAGCATCGTTCCGGGCCCTCCTGCAGCAGGGGTGGCAGAGATGCCCCGGGAGCTGACAGGCTGAAGAAGTTCCCTGGGGCCAAAACGGCTGGCCACACGTGAGTCGCCCATGAAGCAGGGTGGACGTCGTGTGCACGGAGCTAGGAAGTTTACAAAATACAGCCACATCCCTTCTGCTCTAGTTGCAACGATGACCCTATGAGATCAGCAGAGGAAGCACCAAGTCACCCCCCCCCCCATTTACAGACCAGGAAACAGGCTCCGAGAGGTTCTTGCCCAAGCTCATTGCTGCTTAGACCCGAAGCCTCCGGTTTCAAGGCTGCATTTTCTCTTAAAAGCCGGTGTGAGGGCAAGGGATGGAGGGATGAGGCTGAGTTCCCAACAAGTCAAAGTTGATGCATGATCTTGGCTCTGCCGCTCACCAGCTGTGTGACTTAGGCAAGTTTCTTAATCTTTCTCTGCCTTAGGTTTGCTCATCTGAGAAAGCAGGGAAGTGACTGGCAGCCCTCTTGTATGCTTGTTACAAATTAACAGATATAAAGATGCTTCTTAGAATGTTGCACCAAGTGGAGTTCGGTAATGTGAGAAACAGCAACCACAGTAACAGCTATGGTGATATGATCACCTTTATCGATTTTTTGGCCTCTCACGGCTGGCTCTCTTCTTCAAAAGGTAGCATACATTTGGGGCAAAGATGGGAAGTGGAGGTGTCCTGGGCTGGGAGTTGCAGGTCCTGGCTTGGAAACAAGCTTTAACCCATCCACAATATTCCCTGGGAGCATATTATGTGCCGAGGCTCTGAAGATGTCTCTGTCTCTGACTCAGTGGCCAGTGAGGAGAGACAATGGCTGAGGGTGCGCACTTGGATCACATGGGCCCCACACAACTGGTGGGCTGGTGTCTTAACCAAGTCCCCTATTCTCTCTGAATCTGTTGTCCATCTACAATGGGATGAGTAAGAAAATCGACCCCATAGAGGTTTGTGATATGGAATTTTAACATGAAATTTTGCCTTTTAGGTGTTTTAGCTCAGGGTGGCGGCAGCTCCCAGCCTTGGTGATGTACTTTAGAATCATCAGGGGAGCTTTAACAAAATGCCACAGCATCCCACCCGGGCCAAGTGAATTAGAATTGGAATGGTGATGATGGTGGTGATGATAATCGTGGTGATGGTGATGATCATGGTAATTGTGGTCCTGGTGGTGACGGTGATGGTGATGGTGGGGATGGTGAGGATGGTGAAGATGATGATGGTGATAATGGTGATGATGAGGAGGAGGAGGAGGATTGTGGCGGGGATGGTGGTGGGGATGGTAAGGATGGTGAGGATGGGGATGGTGATGATCATGATGATGGTGGTCCTGGTGGTGATGGTGATGGGATGGTGAGGATGGGGATGGTGGTCATGGTGGTGATGGTGATGGTGGGGATGGTGAGAATGGTGAGGATGATGATTGTGGTGGGGATGGGGAGGATGGTAATGATGGTGATGATAACAACCACCATTTTCCCCTTCTCTTCTGCCTGCTTTGAATATTGTCCTCCCGTATCTCTTCATGGCTCCTTCACTCAATTCCTTCAGGTCTGTACACCAGTCAATGCCTCCTCCAAGGCCTTCCCTGACCACCCTGTACAAACTGGTGCCCCTGTTCTTCAGCAGCAGCCACCCTGCTACTTCCTGTGTGTCTCTAGCTCATGTTACATCACACTCTTGTGTATAACACACTTGCTGTGTGTCACACACTTGCTGACACATGTACACACATTTGTGTACTACTGACTGTCTCCCCGTCAAACTAAGTCCTTGTGAAATCACAGATCATACCTCAGAATTACTAGGCTGACATGAGGAGCTCAGACATTTATGCCCCTGGGGGCATTAGACCTCAGCGGTTAGGTTCTGCCAACATGTGGGGCAGAGCAGGTTTGGGGACTAGAGGCAACATCAGGCCAAGAGATCTGGGTGCAGGGAATTGTGAGGGTCAGGAGCTGGGAGCTGGCCCACACTACCGGCTCCAATCTCCAAGTGTCAATTCCCTCTCTGCAAAATGAAGGATACTTACATACCAACCTGTGCCGTCCACTCACAGCTACCACCGTGTCCCTCCCTTGGACTTCTGGCACAGGGCTGGACACCTAAAGGTGGCAGAGTCTATGCAGAGGTCAGATCGGGTAGGGGTGGGGAGCAAGCTGGGGTGCAAACCCAGCTCAGCCCCGGGCTGGGTCACCTGGACCAGGGAGCCAAGCTCACCTGGCCTCAGTTCCTCTTTTGTAAAGTAAATAGAATTGATAAAACCACCTTGCCTGGCTATTGGAAGGATTAATTGAGATGTAGCATAAGATCACTTTGAGCAGTGATGTTTTTTCAAGCTCCGAGAGGTGATAAAAATCACTGGTTGATGAAATTCTCTCCTCTTGGTTGACCACTAGACTCGAGAAAAAGAAAGAAGTAAAGGGAAAGAAGCAGAAAAGGTAGAACACGAGGAAGAGAAAACATGGGCATGCACGCACGCGCACACACACACACAGACGCACACGCTGACACATTCACCGAGACACACAGATGCACACTGGCTTGTGTGCACACATGTACACTCACACGTGCACACAAGACACACCCACACACTTGTAACCCACGCACACCGACACACACACTCACACGTGCAGACATGGACACACCCACACACTTGTAACCCACGCACACCGACACACACACTCACATGTGCACACAAGACACACCCACACACTTGTAACCCACGCACACCGACACACACACTCACATGTGCACACAAGACACACCCACACACTTGTAACCCATGCACACTGACACACACACTCTCGTGCACACAAGACACACCCACACACTTGTAACCCACGCACACTGACACACACACTCACACGTGCACACAAGACACACCCACACACTTGTAACCCACGCACACCGACACACAC
>NW_027775503.1:0-292 GCF_054177405.1 Leptonychotes weddellii | reverse complement strand
AATGAGAGCCTCCTGGCCAGCACCAGGCTGCAGCTGTCCCTGGACAACAGGACTCTCACTATACACGGTGTCACAAGGAATGACACAGGACCATATGAGTGTGAAACTCGGAACCCAGTGAGTGCTGGTCGTAGTGACCCATTCACCCTGAATGTTCTCTGTGAGTAACTCCCTTCCTACCTGGCCCAGGTTGCCAGCCCAAATCCACATGCTGGGGGCCAGGCCACATCCATCCTTCTGGGGTCCGAGTCCATGAATCTCAGCTACACCCCCAGGCTGGCCATGGCTTCTT
>NW_027775502.1:0-292 GCF_054177405.1 Leptonychotes weddellii | reverse complement strand
CTGAATAGTTAATAACATTTTCTGTAAGATTCCCCCAGTATTATGTGGTAACTACTAGCATTTAGTTTGTCAGATTTTATTATAGATAGTAAACTTCCAAAAGTTTGGATTACTATAGGGTAGAAACATAATTTGTTCCTCCTTAACATAATTGAGTTATCATAGATGCTTTAAAAAATAAAACAATTTTGCTTCTTATCATTTATCTTTGTATATATATATATCAAGTTATACCCATAGTATTAGGTTGATTATTTTAAAATGTCCATGGGTAATAACTTTGGAAATAAAT
>NW_027775501.1:0-292 GCF_054177405.1 Leptonychotes weddellii | reverse complement strand
ATTTCAAACAAAACAGCAATGAACGAAATTTCCAAATAAGAAGGAAGGTCTGTAAGTCTCTTCATAAGATGATATTTTAGGCCTTTTTGAAGGCTCTCAGAGCCGCGTGCTCTCCTGCCCGCTGGGGAGGCTCCAACATCTGCTCCCGATGTCGATGGCTCTTCAGGGAGCGAGTTCTGGGACGCTTCCTCCAGCAACCAGGCTCCATGGGAGAGAGATCACTGTCTGGCTGGAGGACAATTTTCATATTACAGCTTTAAAGACTCATAGTTTTGTTTTGTTTTGTTTTTTT
>NW_027775500.1:0-292 GCF_054177405.1 Leptonychotes weddellii | reverse complement strand
CTTTCGGCTCAGGTTATGATCTCAGGGTCCTGGGACTGAGCCCCTCATCCAGCTCTCTGCTCAGCACTGAGTCTGCTTCTCCCTCTCCCTCCGCCTCTCTCCCTGCTTGTGCTCTCTCTCTTGCTACCTCTTTTTCTCTCTCAAATAAATAAAATCTTTTATTTATTTATTTATTTATTTATTTATTTATTTATTTATTTATTCTTATGTTAATCCCCATACATTACATCATTAGTTTTAGATAAATAAAATCTTTTTTAAAAAAAGTAAAAAGATACTAGATATTGCTCTT
>NW_027775499.1:0-292 GCF_054177405.1 Leptonychotes weddellii | reverse complement strand
TCATCTCTGCACCCAACATGGGGCTTGAACTCACAACCCTGAGATCAGGAGTCGCACACTCTACCGACTGAGGCAGCTGGGCACCCCAGGAGTGTTCCGTTTTTGAACTGGCATCTGTCCCCTGGGGAAGAGGCGTCTTCTCAGCCCAGAAACTAGAATTGAGCTAGTGAGCCTGAGATTACTGGGCCATGGCTCAGCTTCCAGGGTCTGAAACCTGATCTGTCACAGTGTCACCAAAGCAGTCCCACCCTGAGCAAACAAGCCAGGAATTGGGGGCTATGGTAGTCAGAAT
>NW_027775498.1:0-292 GCF_054177405.1 Leptonychotes weddellii | reverse complement strand
CGAGTCTGCTTCTCTCCCTCTCTCTCCTCTTCTCCCTCTGCCCCTCCCCCACGCATGCTCGCTCTCTTTCTAAAATAAGTAAATAGATCTTTTAAAAAAAAAAAAAAGAGCAATGTCCAAAGAAAATGTCAATGACAGACGTGAGTCTGTTTACACCAAAAGAGGAGTACTCTTGGTCCCGCCGTGGGTCCCGCTGTGTAGGGCAGGGGGTAAGTGGGAAAGAATTATATAAAAGCACCCCAGGACAGAATGGACAGGAGCTGAGGTGGGCAGCATGATAAGGAGGCCATCT
>NW_027775497.1:0-292 GCF_054177405.1 Leptonychotes weddellii | reverse complement strand
TCAATATAAGAATATTATATCCAATATATTTTTTACTTCTGAAGAAAAACCCATTTTGGGAAAAGTCCATTAGCTAGTGAGAAACATTTTTTTAAAAATTTGCCATTTGAGTCATCATGTCTCAAATGTCTGCATTTATCTGTTAATATTTTCTGCCAAAGTGTATATGTCAGAGTGAGAGGGGAAATAAGGGGGGGGCACAAGGGAGCATGTGTGTAGGTGTGTGTGGGCACGTGTCCTTAGATTTGGCAATTACTAAAGAGATGACACCATAAGGCAAAAAGGTAAGATT
>NW_027775496.1:0-292 GCF_054177405.1 Leptonychotes weddellii | reverse complement strand
GAGATTTATGTTGTTTTCATGTCTGCGAACACAGCATCCATTCTGCAGCCCATGGATCAAGGAGTCATTTCAACTTGCAAGTCTTTTTAAAATTTTTTAAATTAATTGTATTTATTTTTTATTGGAGTATAACTTACAGTGTTATACTGGTTTCAGGTATATAGGGGTACAGTAGAATGACCAAAAGGTTGTATACATGACTCAGTGCTTATCATGTTAAGTGTGCTCTTGATTCCCTTTATCTCTTTCACCCATCCCTCCCACCCACCTCCCCTCTGGCAATCACCAGTTG
>NW_027775495.1:0-292 GCF_054177405.1 Leptonychotes weddellii | reverse complement strand
CTCATGTGCTCTCTCTCTCTCATTCTCTCTGTCTCAAATAAATAAATAAAATCTTTAAAAAAAAAAAATTAAAATAATGATTGAAGTAGGCTTAGAAAAGAAATTCGTATTACATAGTGATTACTGGCAGACTTAAGGGTATCTAATATTTATTCACATATTAAGCCATGTTCAAATTATATATAACAAACTGCTAGAAGATTTAAAAATTTTTGAAATTCATTAGAAGGGATATCTTCATTTAGAAACGTTGCTTTCTTTTTAGCTAGTAAGATATGAAATTACGGTAATT
>NW_027775494.1:0-292 GCF_054177405.1 Leptonychotes weddellii | reverse complement strand
AGAAAGCATATTAGATCAACAGATGGGAAATCTGGATTTCTGTTCTGCCTGTGCTTTGGCTACTCTGAGAACTTGGATTATTCGTTTAGCGCAGAGTTTCTTTCATTGATGCAACTTGGAAACTGGATTGGAGATTCTCTAAGACCTCAAGCCTAACTGAGCAGAGTTGACTGCCTGCAGCAGGAAGAAAGCCCCACAGTTTCAGTCCTGGTTGGGGATGTGTGGAGACTCTGGGGAAGAGGTAGGAGTAAGGACGGCGTTGAAGAGTTGTCCTCACCTACATCAGGTAAGT
>NW_027775493.1:0-3685 GCF_054177405.1 Leptonychotes weddellii | reverse complement strand
AAGCCCAGCTAGTATCTTTAAAATCGTCATTCTGAACTCTAGTTCCAATCTCTTACTAATGTCCATATTGATTAGGTCCTTGGCAGTCGGTACTGCCTCTTGTCCTTTTTGTTGAGGTGATTTTTTCCTTCCTGTTATTTTGTCCAGAGGAGAATAAATGAATGAGAGAACAAAATGCTAACAGGGTAACAACAACCCCAGAAAAATATATACTTAACAAATCAGAAGAGACCTGAAACTAGAGGAAAATAAAGGGAAAGAATGAAAAAAGAAAAAAAAAAAGAATATGATCAAATATGATCAGGCTGGTGAATAGATCAGTGCCACATACTAGATTTTGGGTGTATTTTGGTATGTTAGAAGAAACCCCTCCCAAAATTTTAAAGAAAGAAAAGCTTATATATGTACAGAAATAAGGGTAAATACAATGAAGTAATGGAATATGACTGTAAAGATGAAAATTATAAAATATTTTATAAAAAGAATTGATAACAAGTTGGTTGAAAAAAAGAAAGAAGAGAAATTTAAAAAAAAAAGAAGGGGAGAATGTGATCAGGCAGGAGACTTGATCAAAGCCATACACTAGAGGTTTAGGGTATATTTTGGTCTGTTAGAAGAAACTGTATCCCAAAATTTTAAAGAAAGGACAACTTATATATATATATACCAAAAATAAAGTTAACTACTATGAAGGGATAGAATATGTCTCTAAAAATGAACAATAAAAAAGATTTTTTTAAAAAAAGAGATTGATAAGATGTTGGTTGAATAAGGGAAAAAGAAAAATTCAAAAGAAATAGAAAAAAAAGAAAATTAAAAAAAATTAACTGTGAAAGTCTAAAGAATCATGGGAAAAAAGACATGAGTGCTATGTGCAGTATCCCCCTAGTGCTGGAGTTCTGCCGTTCTCATTGATGGGTAAACTTGGTCTTAGCTGTTCTTGCTGATCTTCTGGCAGAGTGGCCTGTTGCCATGGTTCCCAAATGTCTTTCCCAGAGGCGGAATTGCCCCACCCTTGCCGGGGCCTGGGCTAAGCAGTCTGCTCTGGTTTTTTCCCTGCAAGCTTTCCGTACAGCTTTGGAGGACGAGAGTGAATATGGCAGCCTCCCAATCTCCACCCTGGAGGAGCCAAGAACTCAGGGCTCCACTCCTCAGTTAGCCCCTAGAGAAAAACAGTCAATCACTCCTGTCTCCCGGTCTCTGGCTGCACTCCGTGCTCACCCAGCCTGTGACCACGCATTTCTGTCTCTGGCACATGACCCCATGTGGGGTCTCCAAACTCAGCAGATTCCTGCAGTGCCCTCCCATGCCACTCCTCCTGGGGGAGGAAGGGGAGTCTCCCCAGACCTGCTGTTTGTTGGGTCCCTGCCAGAAGAGCAGTGGCCCAACTGTGCCACGGATCACAGTTTATGGCAACCCCGAGCTGAGAGCCCACTCCTCAGCTCCATCTTTGCAGCCAGCTTCTCTGCTCCAATACCTGGGAGCTCTTCCTCACTCAGGCACCTCTGGTCTTTCTGTGACCCCGAAGGTCCTGAGATCACACTGTCCCAGCAAGGCTTCTACCCCCTACTTAGCCACTGGAGTAATGTCCCTCAGCGGAGCAGACTTCTAAAAGTTCCATTTTTGTGCTCCGTTGCTCTATCACTTGCCAGTAGCTGGCTGACAGAGGCTCCCTCCCCCTCTGTCTATCTTCCAGAATATCGCCTCAGATTTACTTCTCCACATGTCCTACCTTCCAGAACATTGTTGCTTTTCTGTTCAGAGAGTTGTTGCTATTCTTTTCTTCTATCTCCTGTTGGGTTCATAGGTGTTCAGAATGGTTTGTTCTCTATCTAGCTGAATTCCTGGTACCAGACAAAATTTAGATCTACTCCTCCACCATCTTGTTCATCTCCCTATTATTTTCTTATCTATTAATATCTACATCACATAGACATTTTTTCCCACTAAAAAATGAAACTGGTTGCAGTTTTGTTAATTGTCAACATTATGCTTATTTCTGAATTTTCAAATTTACCTCAGAATTATATTAAGTGGGGGCGCCTGGGGGGCTCAGTTGGTTAAGCAACTGCCTTCGGCTCAGGTCATGATCCTGGAGTCCCAGGATCGAGTCCCGCATCGGGCTCCCCGCTTGGCAGGGAGTCTGCTTCTCCCTCTGACCCTCCTCCCTTTCATGCTCTCTGTCTCTCATTCTCTCTCTCTCAAATAAATAAAATAAAATCTTTAAAAAAAAAAAGAATTATATTAAGTGGTTCAAGATGTTTACTCATTCTCTTAATTTCCTAAGAATCTTGTCATCTGGACCTGGTGAATTGCATATGTTAAATTTCCCAAGTATTCCTTACAGGATTTTTTGTCAAAGCTGTTTTGCAAAGTCTTCATTATTCTCTAATTGCTTTATTTTTTTCTTAGTTATTGTCACCAAATTGAATTGGCCAAAGTCATCATTTTTTCCAATCCTAACATCATCAAAATAGCTTTTATAATGCAAACTCATTTTGAATAATTGTAAATAACAATATTTTGTTTTTAAGTGACAACCTTTGAAAAATGATGAAGGTAAATGATTTTATATTATCATTATCTTATGAAATGTTTAGAAAATATTGACCAGACCACTTTGGAATGAACTTTTCATTTAATGAAATATGGAATTATATTGTATACAAAGAAAGATCTCTGTATCATAGAAATATTCATTTAAACACTTGAATTGGAGTAATTTAAAAATACACCAAGTTACCTGTTACATTCTGTAGATCGATGAAGATACTGTTATTTATTTTAAAAAATCATTTTACTGTAGAGGGTCTTACAGGAGCTTTCTGCTTATGAATAATTAATAAGTTAAAGATTTATTATTATCTATTTAGTATATTACAAACTTTCTACTAGTAATAAAGACTCAGCATTGAAGAAGGCAAGCCATTTTTTTCTTTATCCTATAGCTTTCATTCTCCTGGATAGAACAAATAATTAATAAATTAAAAAAATGACAATATGAAGTTATATATCATTTATGTATGTATGTAACTATATCTATGTCATTATTAACATGTGACTGTTACACAAAATATCATTCTTTCAGATAGTATATCAAGGAAGGTCTCCCTGAAAAGATGTTATTTGCCTTGATGTTTTAAGGGATAGATGGAGGTTTTGAGATAGTGGAAATATACTGAATGTTCCTGAAATAGGAAAGAGTTTGATGTGTTCTCAGAACAATGGAGATGTTGGATATTGCTGGAGCTTAAAGTGATTGAAAAAAACAAATTTTGGAGAAATAGGCAGGAACAGATCAATCGACTGATTTGTATTTTAAAGTTAATTTTAACTACTCTTAGAAGATAAATACTAGGGAATAATAATTGAAGAGAAAAAACAAATTAGAAAACAGTGTAATCCAGATGAAAGTTTACTGTAGCTTGGACTAGGGTAAAAAATAATATGGATATGAATTGGACTGGCAATTCTCTCTGGCAGTGGATAAGAGTACAGTGGCCACTACCATCACTTTTTTTTTTTTTCATTTAGTAAGTTGCCTTTTGTTTTCTTTTTTTTATTCTTATGTTAATCCCCATACATTACATCATTAGTTTTAGATGAAGTGTTCCATGATTCATTGTTTGCGCATAACACCCTGTGCTCCATGCAGAATGTGCCCTCCTCAATACCCACCACCAGG
>NW_027775492.1:0-292 GCF_054177405.1 Leptonychotes weddellii | reverse complement strand
TGTATTGAATGGAGCACTGGGTGTTATACGCAAACAATGAACCATGGAACACTGCATCAAAAAGTAATGATGTAATGTATGGTGACTAACATAACATAATAAAATAGAAAAAAAAAGATAGTGTGTTGGGATTTTGATTGGAATTGCATTATGCCTATAAATTAATTTGAGGTCAACCATCTTAAATTCCATTAATAATGATGGTATTTGGTTTATGTATTTATTTTTAAATTTTGTCTCCAATGTTTTGTAGTTTTCAGTGGAAGATTTGTAAATATCATTCATCCTTATT
>NW_027775491.1:0-292 GCF_054177405.1 Leptonychotes weddellii | reverse complement strand
TTGTTAAAACGAATGTTTTAGACACTGTGAACATAATCTAAATAATCTAAATCAGACAATTCAAAAGTCTAAGACTGGAAGAAACAGGTGGTGACTACAGTAGGAAAGTCAGTCTGCGAAGTAGCCCTTACACAGTATCCTGGAGAAACTGAGCATTCGGCAACATGGAACAGTTTGTAAGACTTTTCTTTTTTTTTTTAAGATTTTATTTATTTATTTGACAGAGACACAGAGAGAGAGGGAACACAAACAGGGGGAGTGGGAGAGAGAGAAGCAGGCTTCCCGCTGAGCA
>NW_027775490.1:0-292 GCF_054177405.1 Leptonychotes weddellii | reverse complement strand
TGACTGCCAGTCTAGCTGGCCTCTAGTGATTTGGGGCTTAATACTAGTTACACTGGCAACACCTTGTGTGGACTGTTCCGTGAGCTCCCCATAGTGCATAAGGTCAAGCCCATGAGATAAATCCCTGATTTTGTACCACAGGTAGTAGTTCTGTTTCTCTGATTGACCCTGACTGATACATGGCCAGCTAAGACTAGGCTGGTTCCTCCTCATTCTTGGAAAATCTCTCCCCTCATGGAATGCCACATGTATCCAGACCAACTCCCCATTCCTTCTCAGGTAGGGAAGCTGC
>NW_027775489.1:0-292 GCF_054177405.1 Leptonychotes weddellii | reverse complement strand
CTGAGCAGGGAGCCCGATGCGGGACTCGATCCTGGGACTCCAGGATCATGACCTGAGCCGAAGGCAGTTGCTTAACTAACTGAGCCACCCAGCCACCCTCACACGGCATTTTTGATTCCATATAAAGGCAGCGGAGAAGAAGGGAGAAGACATGTATTTGTGGCACAGAACCTAAGTTGAAATTTGAGTTTAGCAATGAGGGCTTGTAACAGCTCTTGCAGGAGAGGGCTGCTGAGACGTGAGGCTGTGCATATGGTTTCGCGTGGGACATCCAGAGGCTGCACTTACTTAG
>NW_027775488.1:0-292 GCF_054177405.1 Leptonychotes weddellii | reverse complement strand
TTCATAGCAGGATTTACTCATAATAGCCCAAAACTGGAAACAACCCAAATGTCCATCAACAGATGAATGAGTAAACAAAAGATGGTCTAGCCGCACATCCACGCAACGGAATGCTGTTCTGCCATAAAAGAATGAAATACGGACACGCCACAGTGCGGACGAACCGTGAAGACGTGATCCTGAGTGAAAGAGGCCAGTCACAACAGGTCACATACTGAATGATTCCATTTATATAAAATGCCCAGGATGGGCAAATCTCTAGACCCTCATCTCTAGATTAGTGATTATCTGG
>NW_027775487.1:0-292 GCF_054177405.1 Leptonychotes weddellii | reverse complement strand
TCTCGAGAACTTCCAGCCAGCAGACTGGGAGGAAACAGATGTCTGTTGTTGAAGCCACACATCTGTGCTGTTCTGTTACTGCAGCTCGAGCAAACTAGTGAAGGCCCCGCCAGGCCTCCCTGCCTCCATGGTTTGCCCCGTTAACCTGGTCCCCGTCTGTCTCGTTGGCTCCCAGCCCCGCTTTGTGACCTGGCCAGCACTTGACACCCACCTCTTGGGACTGAGACCCAGCTTGTGGCGGCAGCGCTGGGTGGGGGGCGATAGGGCCCCAAACCCCTGGTTATCCAATGAG
>NW_027775486.1:0-292 GCF_054177405.1 Leptonychotes weddellii | reverse complement strand
TACCTGATGGCAACAATCCTTGTTTTGTTTTATAATTGTGTTGCATGTTTGGTTTAGCATCTCTCCAGGAAGTGGAATCACCTCTTAGCATCAACCAAAGCATTTTCTATACAATGAGTGTTCAACAAATAAATGTCTTCTGAGAAAACAAATGAATGACTGAAAGGAAATTTTATTGTTGTTCTCTGGAGGGATTACTAGTCAAAATGTTTTCCCAGTACTTTTATGTCTTTTTTACCTCCTTAATCTTTTCAGTAAATTAGATTTCACCTATAATTTATGTCAGGCATTA
>NW_027775485.1:0-292 GCF_054177405.1 Leptonychotes weddellii | reverse complement strand
GTTACTTGAGACTTTGAGCCAGTGATTCTGTCTTTCAAGGATAAGTTTGTGACCATAGGTTATGTAAATACAAATACATAGAAACAGTATTTTAATTACTTGCCTGGCTGAATGATGGAAATTTAGTGTGCAAACAAACTGTTAGAAAGAAAAGCAGAACTTAATACTGGTCATAACAGGTGGCTGTTTCTTTTGTACCTTGGTGGTATGGACTCATGTCAATTTGGTAGTTTTATGTGGAAGATATTTTCTTCTCACAAAACTGGAGTTAGCCCTGAAAGAATTAATGACT
>NW_027775484.1:0-292 GCF_054177405.1 Leptonychotes weddellii | reverse complement strand
TGAGTTGGTGTCAGGAAAACACGGAGACACCTAATATTGTTAGGGGCCTGTGAGCGCGCACACACACACACACACACACACACACACACACATACAGGGGCTATCTACTGTGTCTTTTGGGCTTGTGGAAAAGCTGGAAATAGTCTGAGGACCCCCAGCACCCAGGGCCCCTAGTCTGGGAACTACTGACGGAAAGAGTGTGAAAGCTTCTTCTAGCTCTGACAGCATCTTAGTTTGGGCTGACCATGCTGAAGGTCAGCCCAAACTCTTAAAAGCAATCCATGTGGTCAGT
>NW_027775483.1:0-292 GCF_054177405.1 Leptonychotes weddellii | reverse complement strand
TACCTGATGGCAACAATCCTTGTTTTGTTTTATAATTGTGTTGCATGTTTGGTTTAGCATCTCTCCAGGAAGTGGAATCACCTCTTAGCATCAACCAAAGCATTTTCTATACAATGAGTGTTCAACAAATAAATGTCTTCTGAGAAAACAAATGAATGACTGAAAGGAAATTTTATTGTTGTTCTCTGGAGGGATTACTCCAGTACTTTTCCCAGTACTTTTATGTCTTTTTTACCTCCTTAATCTTTTCAGTAAATTAGATTTCACCTATAATTTAATTTATGTCAGGCAT
>NW_027775482.1:0-3685 GCF_054177405.1 Leptonychotes weddellii | reverse complement strand
TGGGTGCATATTAGCACTTGCTTAGAAACGCAGTTTTCGTTTTTGTTTTTTCCAGAAAACACACAAGATAAGAGTGGTTTGCCTCCCTGGAGGGGAACAGGGTACCCGGGGCACAGAAGTGGAGAGAGACTTTACCCTACATTCTCTTTTGACCCTTAAGACATGTGAACTTACTACCTTTTAAACAGGGGGTCGTTAAAAAAAAAAAAAAAAAAAATCAACAAACAAGCCACCCGGAATCCAGGATTCCCGGTCGAGCCTGTTAGATTGAACACTCTGCCTTCTCCTCAAGCCCTCAAAAATGGCGGTTGGGTAGAAAGAAGCTAGAAGCCACAAGAACACAGGGGAAAAAGAGGGAAGGAAAGGGGAGGAAATCCACAGGCCTAGCGGATGCAGATGGCGGCAAGGTGACTGATCCAGAAGGGAGGCCGGCCTGAGCACCCGTTGAGGGGGTAGGGGGTGACGAGAGGCAGCTGAGCGGAAAGACTAGCAGAGCAGGCACCAGGTCACTCTGAGAGCGGGGATAAGCTGAGGACCCCCAGGACTCCTCCTGGCCTGACCGTGGAGACTTCAGAGGGTGAAACAGGGGCACTCCAGGAACAGCTGGGGGTGGGGTGCCATATTGAAAACAGGCTTGCCCCTCCGGCATGGGGCTGATGGCCAATGCACAGAGGTCAAGAGTCTGCTAGACCTTGGACTTGAGCCTCAGTGACCCTGCACGGATTTGCTGGGGGTGAAACCACACCTTTCCATGAGGTACAGAAAGGGGCTCTTCCTGACTGTGAGCCTCGGTCATCCCAGGAGCTGGGAAAGACTGGGCCAAGATCATCTCAGTGGCTTCCACACCCTACTCCCCTCTTCAGGAACACAGGGACCCTTCCCCTCTCTCCCTCCAAAGCCACGGTGCAGTGGATATTTGCTGGGTTTGCTGGCCCAGCATCCACTCCCCTTTCTCTGGAAACTGCCTCTCTTTGGGGGAAGCCCATCCCTCGCTGTTCCTCCACCTTATTCAGGGAAGGCCAACCCCACCCCCAACTTTAGGTGCTGGCATTCAGCCCTGGGATTTTTCCTGGAATGTCAGAAAAGAGGTCGTCCTCTTCTTCCTTTGGGGTTGCTTAGTGAACAGGATGTGAACCTGGAGCTACTGAGGCCATCTTGTCCCCCAAAAAGACAGAGCTTGCCTGAGAAAGAAGACAGCACAGAGAAACACAGGGCCCAGGGATGGGACTATGACTTCCAGGCATTGTCTGAGTTCCTGAATCAAGCTGAGCTTGAAGCCAGATACTTCCAGAGTGTTTAGACATCTGCCCAGTACAGGGGGATTCTGTTGCTTGCAAATAAGAGCTGGGGGAGGAGCCCAGGGTGGGGTCATCACCCCTTCTTGACAAACAGCAAGAGACAGGAGTTGCAGGCAGTCCTGCAGGGGAAACGCCTAGAAGCACGCACGTGTGACTGGGTGTCTGTAGAACAGGGCGCCAACAACCCAACAAAAAGGCTAGAAGGACAAACACGGGTAGGTCTTCTGCACAGGGCAAGAGCAACTGTCTCTGAAAAACAGCAAAGCAATTTCCCTTTAATTCCTTTTTGTCCTCAGTTTCCTTTGTGACCATGACACAGGGTCCTCGCTGCCCTCTGGATCAAGTCTAAATGTGTTAACATGGCCCAGAGTGCTCTGTCCCCGAACAGCCATCCGGGCTCTTCTCTTGCCACTTCCGGTCCCACCATCTACTTTTCAGCTATGCCAGCCTCCCGTAAATTCCCTGTTACCCCTCGACCCTGGCACATGCTATTACCTATGCCTCCATCTTTCCACTTTGTCTGACTCACTCTTCCTTGAGCTCTGAGCCATCTGCTTCTCCTAGAGGCCCTCCCCAAGCCCCATACTGACTAAAGACCCTCCCCTCAAGGCTTCCCCAGCCTAGCACTGACCACTTGTCTAGGGACCACTACCTAGCACAGGACCCAACAAGGAAGAGATTCCAGGAAGTACTAGATGGATGAATGAGATAAAGATGCATAAACCAGGTCGGGACAGGATTTGTTTCACTCCTGCGTCCCAGGCACCAAGCACTGAGCATGGAATAAAAAATTGTTCATGGGAGGTATGTTGAAAGAATGAGACCAAAAGTGAAAAGTCTGAGATATAAAAATGTATCAGCTCGGTGAGAAAAAGACACATTATTCAATCAATGCTGTTGGAACAAGTGGACAGCCAACTGCAAGAGAAGATAAGAAGGATCCCTACCTCACACCCAGTACTCCAAATAAACTGCAGATGCATCAAAGACTTAAACATGTACAAAAACAGGACTATAAAACTACTAGAAGAGGGGCACCCGGGTGGTGCAGCTGGTTAAGCATCCAACTCTTGGTTTCAGCTCAGGTCATGATCTCAGGGTCCTAGGATCAAGCCTAGGAGTTGGGCTCCACACTCAGTGTGGAGTCTGCTTAAGATTCTCTCTCTCCATCTCCTTCTGCCCCTCCTGCTCGTGCTGTCTCTCCCTCTTGCTCTCTCAAATAAAATCCTTAAGAAAACATAAGAGAAATCATTTATAATCTAGAATTTTTTCTAACTATGCCACAAAACCTAAAGGTAATAAGAGAAAAAATGAATGGATTTGACTAAGGTTAAAAAAAAAAAAAAAAGGTTTTACATGCTAAAAAACAAAAACACAATAAACAAAGTCAAATGACAATGTTGGAAGAAAAGATTTGCTAATTTTCTCACAGAAAGAGTTCCTGTAAATTATTATTTTTTTTTAAAAGATTTTATTTATTTATTTGAGAGAGAGAATGAGACAGAGAGCATGAGAGGGGGGAGGGTCAGAGGGAGAAGCAGACTCCCTATTGAGCAGGGAGCCCGATGCGGGACTCGATACCGGGACTCCAGGATCATGACCTGAGCTGAAGGCAGTAGCTTAACCAACTGAGCCACCCAGGTACCCCCCTGTAAATTATTTTTTTAAAGATTTTTATTTATTCATTTGAGAGAGAGTACAAGCAGGGGGAAGGGCAGAGGGAGAGGGAGAAGCAGGCTCCCCGCTGAGCAGGGAGCCCGACGCAGGACTCGACCCCAGGACCCTGGGATCATGACCTGAGCCGAAGGCAGATGCTTAACCAAATGAACCACCCAGGCACCCTGAGCTCCTATAAATTAATTAGACAAAGATCCCAAGAACTTGCTAGAAAAACGGGCCAAGATTTTAGAGTGATTACTGAAAAATTCAAATGGCTTCTTAAAGAGATGAGAAGACATACAACTTTGTTTGCAAGGAAGTACAAATTAAAACTACAAACGAGAAATTGATTTCCACCTCTCGAACTGGAAGAGATCAACAAGCAGCCTAGTCCTGTGTGTGGGCAAGGGGAGGGGACCTTGCTGCTAGATGAGGAGGTGACTCCAGGTGGAAAGCAGCGATAACACAGCTCATATTCCCAGAGACCCACACCCAGGAATAATTACAGGGAGATACCCTTGCATGGTAGCCAAATTAATGTCCTTCATATCTTGTTGCTCCTGTATACTCTTACCAAATTTTCAAAAAAACTAAACATACTCTTTATAAACTTTGAAATTGTCACATCCATTTTTCCACCCTAAGTCAAAATAATTGCAAAGAGCATGAACTGGCATATGAGAGATATTGACATTTTAAAACAAATCTGCTGCATTGTTACTTTTAGC
>NW_027775481.1:0-292 GCF_054177405.1 Leptonychotes weddellii | reverse complement strand
CAGAATAGATCACATCCTAGGTCACAAATCAGGTCTCAACCAGTACCATAAGACTGGGATCATTCCCAGTATATTTTCTGACCACAATGCTTTGAAACTAGAAATTAATCACAAGAGGAAAGTCGGAAAGAACTCAAATACATGGAGGCTAAAGAGCATCCTACTAAAGAATGAATGGGTCAACCAGGAAATTAAAGAATTAAAAAAAAATTCATCAAAACAAATGAAAATGAAAACACAACTGGGGCGCCTGGGTGGCTCAGTTGGTTAAGCGACTGCCTTCGGCTCAGGT
>NW_027775480.1:0-292 GCF_054177405.1 Leptonychotes weddellii | reverse complement strand
CACAATATACCTAAAATGTAGGGAGGAGAGGAATAAAGAATGGATTAAAACTTAAGTGACCAGCAAGTTAACATAGACTGCTATATCCAGAATATGTTATATACAAACCAAATGGTATCCAGAAACCAAAAAACAGTAATAGACATACAAAAAATAAAAAGAAAGGAATACAAGTATATCACTTAAAAAAGCCAAGTCATCATGAGAGAAGAGGACAAGAGAAGAAAGGAATGAAGAAAAACTACAATAACAAATATAAAACAAGTAACAAAATGGCAATAAATACATACAT
>NW_027775479.1:0-292 GCF_054177405.1 Leptonychotes weddellii | reverse complement strand
GTGCCCTATTTCAAGTCCTCAGCATCTCTCTTCCAGACTGATCACAGCCCCCCAACTAACTATCCCAACTCCAAAAAGATCAAGTTCCAGAACGCTTGGCACAGGCTGCAAAGCCCACCATAAAGGGTCCTGGCTGCCTCCCCAGCCTCACCCTGGTGTGACATCTCTGCCTGCGCCCAGCAGCTTCAACATTATGGGCTCTCAGTGCCCCATTGTTTGGGTCAGACCCTAGACAACTCAGAACACACTCTTATTTTCCTCCCCTCTTTGTGTTCTGTGGTTGGTATTTGGG
>NW_027775478.1:0-292 GCF_054177405.1 Leptonychotes weddellii | reverse complement strand
TGGTTTTTGTTCTAAGAGCAAGGGAAGTCTCTGTGAGTAGAAGGTGACAAAGCCAATTCACAGTTTACAAAGCTCTTCTCTAGGATTTTCACAGGTCCTTTTCCTGGACTCCCCGCCCCCAACCTGCGCCTCTTCCTGGCTGGGAAAATGGAGCCCTCATCACATGTGTGGGTGAGCAAGGTAGCATCCCAGGCCTTCGGGAAAGCCTCGGGCCTCTCTCCAGAAACTGTGAGTTCACTGTGACGGTTTCACTCATCACTCCAGGGACCTCCACGGACTCCCAGCAGCCTAC
>NW_027775477.1:0-292 GCF_054177405.1 Leptonychotes weddellii | reverse complement strand
TTCTCTCCTCCGAACTTCAAACTTGTTAATCTTTCTGTGGGCTCAGCATCCCCAAACGAATGTTAAAAAGATATCTTAAAGTTAGTATACAATAACATGAACTTGTCTTTCTTCTCTAGGATTCTTGATCTTGGTGGTGGCAGTCACACAAATTAGAAACCCAGGAATCATCCTTGATTTCTTTCTCTTTCAATCATCTCCCTTCATGTGTACACCAAATCCTGTAACATTCTATCATCATCTCTCGCCTCATGTGATACTAAATGGTCTTTTGGCTTGCAGTCTTGTCTCC
>NW_027775476.1:0-292 GCF_054177405.1 Leptonychotes weddellii | reverse complement strand
GGCCTTCACTTATCAAGACATGTGCCCAGCTTGGTTTGGATTGATCAGAGACAAAAGCCAGTGATATTCTGAGCTGGTACAGGGTTTACATTAAAAAACAACAACAAAAGCTTAGTCTTTAATGCTGGATTTGGAAGTGTATGACAAGGGTCAGAGCTTACTAAGGAGCACCAGAAGCTTTTCCAGAGTTTGGAAAGTTGTCATTCACGGAGAAGTAAAGCTTGGGGACCCAGGGTGCTTGACGTTAAGTTGATTGGGTGAATTTGTCTCAATGCTTTCTTTGTGTTAGAGG
>NW_027775475.1:0-292 GCF_054177405.1 Leptonychotes weddellii | reverse complement strand
AGTCGCTTAACCAACTGAGCCACCCAGGCACCCCACTCCCTGCAGGGTTTTAGCTCTGATGGGCGGGATGAATATGGCTATGCTCAGCTCTCTAGCTCTGGAACTGAAAGTTCATGCCCCCCACTCTTCCATGAGACCTCACAGAAAAGCAGTCAATCACTTATCTCCCCAGTTTCCGTCAGAACTCTGTGTTCACCTGTCCTGTGACTGAGCATTTTTATCTCAGACACTCAACTGAGTTTCAAAAGTCCAAATTTTATGGACTCCTGAGGTGTGGACCCAAGCTGTTCCT
>NW_027775474.1:0-292 GCF_054177405.1 Leptonychotes weddellii | reverse complement strand
TGAGAGGAGACGAAATCCAGGTCTCCTACTCCTCTGCCATCTTGCTCCGCCCCTAAAATACATTCATTTCAATCTTAGTTTTGACCACACATTAATTCTTTTCTAAAGCTTTCCCTCTACAAACCTTCCACAACTGTCTTGCATTCAGATTTTGTCCTAAGCCTTTTCTTTCTAAATAACTGATCTCGTCTTAGGACAAAATTATATTCTCTTGCCTCAACAAAAATTTATTCTCATTTTTATACCTTTATTACATATCTACTTTCCTACATAGTTCCTTTCCTTATTATTT
>NW_027775473.1:0-292 GCF_054177405.1 Leptonychotes weddellii | reverse complement strand
TCTAATTGGGCTTTGGAATTAGAAATTTGGACTCTCATCTTGATCTTCCATTTCCAAGTAGGTAGATTTGGACAAATCAGCTTTCTTACCTGTAAGGGGGTCTAGTGATAATTTCTCAGGGGTTGTATAAGAGGTACCTGAGTGAGTATAAGAAAGCTCTCTGTACAATGCCTGACATATTGTAAGCACTCAATAAAGGGTATTATTAGCATTATTACTATTTATCTCTGCTGAGACAACTTCTAATTATATCTGTGATCCTGTTAACTTTCTTAAATGCCACAAAGGGTAC
>NW_027775472.1:0-292 GCF_054177405.1 Leptonychotes weddellii | reverse complement strand
TTTTTTTTAAAGATTTTATTTATTTGTTTGACAGAGACAGAGACAGCGAGAGCAGGAACACAAGCAGGGGGAGTGGGAGAGGGAGAAGCAGGTTTCCTGCTGAGCCGGGAGCCCGATGTGGGACTCGATCCCAGGACCCTGGGATCATGACCTGAGCCGAAGGCAGTCGCTTAACCAACTGAGCCACCCAGGCGCCCCAGTGGTGTTGATTTTTTAAAGAT
Source organism: Leptonychotes weddellii (assembly GCF_054177405.1). Taxonomy (NCBI): domain Eukaryota; kingdom Metazoa; phylum Chordata; class Mammalia; order Carnivora; family Phocidae; genus Leptonychotes; species Leptonychotes weddellii. The sequence continues at coordinate 71 of NW_027775472.1, read as the reverse complement.
TTTATTTATTTATTTGACAGAGACATAGCGAGAGAGGGAACACAAGCAGGGAGAGTGGGAGAGGGAGAAGC
>NW_027775471.1:0-3686 GCF_054177405.1 Leptonychotes weddellii | reverse complement strand
ATTTGTGATCACTAAACCAGCCCTGCAAGAAATATTAAAGGGGATCCTTTACGCAAAGAGAGAGCCCCAAAGTAACACAGACCAGAAAGGAACAGAGACAATATACAGAAACAGTGATGTTACAGGTAATACAATGGCACTAAATTAATATCTTTCAATAGTTACCCTGAATGTAAATGGGCCAAATGCCCCAATCAAAAGATGCAGGGTATCAGATTGGATAAAAAAGCAAGACCCATCGATATGCTGTCTGCAAGAGACTCATTTTAGATCCAAGGACACCTCCAGATTGAAAGTGAGGGAGTGGAAAACCATTTATCATGCTAATGGACATCAAAAGAAAGCTGGGGTAGCAATCCTTATATCAGACAAATTAGATTTTAAACCAAGACTGTAATAAGATGAGGAAGGACACTATCATAATGACTTAAAGGGGTCTATCCAACAAGAAGATCTAACAATTGTAAATATTTGTGCCCCTAACATGGGAGCAGCCAATGACATAAACCAATTAATAACACAATTAAAGAAACACATTGATGATGATACAATAATAACAGTGAATGACACACTGGACTGTGGGAAACAGAACGCCACAACAACCACTGGTGCATGTTCGTTCAGACTTCGAGATGTCTGAGAAAACTCGAGATTGCTGGGTTAAAGATAAGCCGAAAGGATCAGAGTGAAATGCCCTTGAGACGTGTGTGGTCTGTTCCAAAGTACGCAGCAGAAGATGTTTTGTAGATAGGAAGCCACCTGTAAACTGTGCACTCACCTCTTTGGTCCCTTGCCCTGTAAATAGCACACTGTGCACTCCCCTCTTGGTTCCCTTGTCCTGTAAATAGCACACTGTGCACTCCCCTCTTTGTTCCCTTGTCCTGTAAATAGCACACTGTGCACTCCCCTCTTTTTTCCCTTGTCCTGCTTTAAAGATTCTTATCATACATGCTGGACTAATCCTATGTACATGGAAGAATGTGCCTTACTAAGCCTCTGCTGTAAATCATTATAGATCTATATCGCTGTAGAAAGTATATAAGATTATGGAAAATAAACCTTGGGACCTCGGGCTGATTGCTTGGGGTCCCCTGTGCCTCACTCTACTGTCATCTCTTTTCCTCAGTTCCTTCACCTCCCCAGGTCCACGACTCTCCGAGGTTGACACTGGACCAGATGGACTTCACAAATATATTCAGAGCATTCCAGCCTAAAGCCACAGAATACACATTCTTCTCAAGCGCACATGGAATTTCTCCAGAGGAGATCACATACAGGGTCACAAATCAGGTCTCAACCGGTACCAAAAGTATGGGATCATTCCCTGCATAGTTTCAGACCACAACGCCTTGAAACTTGAACTCAATCACAAGAGGAAATTTGGAAAGAACTCAAATACATGGAAGTTAAAGAGCATCCTATTAAAGAATGAATGGGTCCACCAGGAAATTAAAGAAGAATTAAAAGGATTCATGGAAACAAAGGAAATTGAAAACACAATTGTTCAAAACCTTTGAGATGCAGCAAAGGCAGTCCGGGGAGGGAAGTATAGAGCAACAACAGCCTTTCTCAAGAAACAAGAAAGGTCCTCAATACACAACCTAACCTTACACCTAAAGGAGCTGGAGAAAGAACAGCAAATAAAGCTGAAACCCAGCAGGAGAAGAGAATTAATAACAATCAGAGCAGAAATCAATGAAATAGAAACCAAAAGAACAGTAGAACACAGCAACGAAACTAGGAGCTGGTTCTTTCAAAGAATTAATAGGATCGATAAACCCCTGGCCGGACTTAGCAAAAAGAAAAGACAAAGGATCCAAATAAATAAAATCATGAATGAAAGAGGAGAGATCACAACCAACAGCAAGGAAATACAAACAATCTTAAGAACATATTAGGAACGACTATATGCCAACAAACTAGGCAATCTGGAAGAAATTGATGCATTCCTAGAGACGTATAAACTACCAAAACTGAAACAGGAAGAAACAGAAAACCTGAACAGACCCACAACCAGCAAGGAAATTGAAGCAGTAATCAAAAATCTCCCAACAAACAAAACTCCAGGGCCGGATGGCTTCCTTGGGGAGTTCTAACAAACACATAAAGAGGAATTAATGCCTATTCTTCTGAAGCTGTTTCAAAAAATAGAAATGGAAGGAAAACTTCCAAACTCTTTCTATGAAGCCAGCATTACCTTGATCACAAAACCAGACAAAGACCCCACCAAAATGGAGAATTACAGACCAATATCCCTGATGAACACGGATGTAAAAATTCTCATCAAGATACTGTCCAATAGGGGCGCCTGGGTGGCTCAGTTGGTTAAGCGACTGCCTTCGGCTCAGGTCATGATCCTGGAGTCCCAGGATCGAGTCCCGCATCGGGCTCCCTCCTCAGCAGGGAGTCTGCTTCTCCCTCTGACCCTCCTCCCTCTCATGCTCTCTGTCTTTCATTCTCTCTCTCTCTCTCAAAAAAAAAAAAAGATACTCTCCAATAGGAGCCAACAGTACATTAAGAGGATTATTCACCACAACCAAGTGGGACTTATTCCTGGGCTGCAAAGGTGGCTCAACATCCACAAATCAATCAACGTGATATGCTACATTAATAAAAGAAAGGACAGGAAGTGTATGATCCCCTCAATAGATGCAGAAAAAGCATTTGACAAAGTACAGCATGCTTTCTTGATTAAAACTCTTCACAGTGCAGGGATAGAGGGCACATACCTCAATACCATAAAAACCATCTATGAAAAGCCCACGGCAAATATCATTCTCAATGGGGAAAAACTGCGAGGTTTTCCCCTAAGGTCAGGAACATGGCAGGGATGTCCACTCTCACCACTGTTGTCCAACATAGTACTAGAAGTCCTAGCCTCAACAATCAGACAATGAAAAGAAATAAAAGGCATCGGAATCAGCAAATAAGAAGTCAAACTCTCACTCTTCACAGGTGATGTAATACTCTATGTGGAAAACCCAAAAGACTCCACCCCAAAATTGCTAGAACTCATACAGGAATTCAGCAAAGTGGCATGGTTATAAAATCAATGCACAGAAATCAGTTGCATTTCTATAACTAACAATGAGACAGAAGAAAGAGAAATTAAGGAGTCGAACCCATTTACAATTGCACCCAAACCCGTAAGATACCTTGGAATAAACCTAACCAAAGAGGCAAAGGATCTGTACTCTGAAAACTATAGAACACTCATGAGAGGAACTGAGGAAGACAAAAAGAAATGGAAAAACACTCCATGTTCATGGATTGGAAGAACAAATTTGTTAAAATGTTTATGCTACTGCTACCCAGAGCAATCTGTGCATTCAATGCAATCTCTATCAAAATACCATCAACTTGTTTCACAGAGCTGGAACAAATCATCCTAAAATTTGTACAGAACCAGAAAAGACCCCGAATAGTCAAAGGAATGTGGAAAAAGAAAACCAAAGCTGGTGGCATGACAATTCCGGACCTCAAGCTCTATGACAAAGCTGTAATCATCAAGACAGTATGGTTCTGGCACAAAAACAGACACATCAGCAAATGAAACAGAACAGAGAACCCAGAAACGGACCCTCAACTCTGTGGTCAACTAATCTTCAACAAAGCAGGAAAGAACAGCCAATGGAAAAAAGACAGTCTCTTCAACAAATGGTGTTGGGAAAAGTGGACAGCCACAC
>NW_027775470.1:0-13877 GCF_054177405.1 Leptonychotes weddellii | reverse complement strand
AGTCCATAGTCTCTCATGGTTCGTCTCCCCATCTGATTTCCCCCCCTTCATTTTTCCCTTCCTACTATCTTCTTTTTTTTTTTTTTTTAACATATAATGTATTATTTGTTTCAGAGGTACAGATCTGAGATTCAACAGTCTTACACAATTCACAGCGCTCACCATAGCACATACCCTCCCCAATGTCTATCACCCAGCCACCCCATCCCTCCCACTCCCCACCACTCCAGCAACCCTCAGTTTGTTTCCTGAGATTAAGAATTCCTCATATCAGTGAGGCTTTTTAAAAATAGTGCACTATAGTTTAATAAATCTAGTAAGGCCTACATGAAAAGATGTTCAATATCATTAGCTGTTAGGGAAATGCAAATGAAAACCACAATGAGATATCACTATATACCAATCAGAATGTCTAAATAAAAAAATAGTGATAATACTGAATGTTAGTGAGAAGGGAAAGAAACTGGATTACTCACATATCAATAGTTAGAATATAAAGTGGCATAGCCATGCTAGAAAATGTATAAAGCAGTTTCTTACAAAACTAAATAGGCACTTAGCAAATGACATAGCATTTGCACTATTGGGCATTTACCCCAGAGAAATAAAAGTATGTTACACAAAAACCTGTATGTGAATGTTAATAGCAGCTTTATTAGTGATAGCCCCAAACTGGAAGCAACCCAAAGGCCCTGGGTTAAACAAACCTATTAAATAAACTGATATATCTGTGCCATGTGTATTAGGCAGCTGGGGCTGCCATAACAAAATACCATAGGTGGATGGTTTAAAGAACAGAAATTTTTTTTTTTTTTAATAATTCTGGAGGCTGAATATCTGAGATCAGGCTGCCAGCATGTTTGTGTTTTGGTGAGAGCTCTCTTTCTGGCTGCCTTCTTACTGTGTCCTCACATGGAAGAGAGATAAATCTTTCTCTCCTTCCTCTTATAAGGCCACAGTGCTATTGGATTAGGGCCCCATCCTGATGATCTAATTTAACTTAATTATCTCCTGACAGTCACATTGGGGGTTAGAGCTTCAACATACGGATTTGGGGAGGACACAATTCAGTGCACAGTGCCATGGATTCCACTCAGCCATGGAACAACTTAAGTGGTCTTCAGAGTATTATGCTAAGTTTAGAAAAAGAAAAAAAAGTCAATCTCCAAAGATTATGTACCATATAATTCCATTTATATAATATTTTTGAAATGACAAAATTACAAAGCAAGAGAACAAATTAGTGGTTGCCAGAAATTAGAGTGGTGTGTGGGAGGGAAGGGTCTGGGATAAGGTGGCATAAAGGATCCTTTCGATGAAACTGTTCTCTCTTGGCTGTCACGGCGATTATATGCATCAATACATGTGATAAAATTGCACTGAACTAAATAAAGGCACATAAACATACAAGTGAATGCATATAAAACAGGTGAAATCTAAAAAAAGGCTAGTAGATTGTATTAATGTCAATTTTCTAGTTGTAATATTATACTACTCTTACACAAGATGTTACTATTTGGAAAATTGGGTGAAGAGTACATTGTGTTTCATGTAAATATGCAATTACTGCAAAATAAAACTTTCATTTAAAAAAATCCTAGAAAAAAATCTAAAAAGGTCAGTTTTCTATAAGTCAAGGTATGATGATAGTTTAGTTGTGGTTTTTATGTAAGATACCAATATGGTAGCTCCATATTTTATCATCAGTTCCCAACTGCTCAAAGTTTAAAATCTATAGTAAGCATGCCCGCTGCTTTTCTTGAATCCATTTATTTTCCTTCCCTCTTTCTTTCCTTCCTTCCTTCCTTCCTGCCTGCCTGCCTTTCCTTCCTTCCTTCCTTGGGGCAGAAGTGGAGGGGAGAAGGAAAATGCAGATAAAAGAAACTGAGAAATTGAATTTGAACTCCTAATTTCTTAGGAGGAGAAAGACCCAGTAGCTTTCAATCTACTATAGCTCTAATAGGCTCTAAAAAATTCTCAGTTTTGAACATATATTAGGCATTTAAAATGAGAAAAAAAGTTGTATATTTTTCACTGTAATATAAATTGACAAGCCTCTGTTGACTCTGATTTTGAAATTTGATAAAGGAAATCTACTGGATTAATTTTATAAGTAGTTTCTTAAATACATAAAGAAAATCAATGGCTCTAAATAATCTATTTAACTATATATATAACAATTATGTCTTAATTTTTAAGACAATACATTTTTCCTTCCAACTCTTTGATAGAGCCATTAATATAAAAAATGAAATGTTCTTAAGAATAGAAAAATAATATTTTCTGCATGAAATATGCCTTATTTCTAATTAGCGATGTTTTCCTGAGAGAGGAATTTGGCAGAGCAATAGTGAATCACTGAACTGAAAAAAAAAAAAAAAAAGTTGAGCATGGCAATGTATTTTTAGGATGTAATTCCAATATTCAATCTAACTTTCAGTTAACTTTATTTTCCCTAAACTTTAGCAATTTGGATCAATTCTTCTGAAGCTCATTTGGTACTGGTTTAATTAGTTTCCCGTTATCTTAACAGATTCCTTAAAGTGGTAGTCTGCTTTCTGTACTATAGCTACAAATCCTTTTAAAATTTGTTCTGCATGGAGCACTGGGTGTTATACACAAACAATGAATCATGGAACAGTACATCAAATACTAATGATGTACTGTATGGTGACTAACGTAACATAATAAAAAAGTAAAATAAAAATAAAAATAAATAAAATTTGTTTTGGGGGGCGTCCGGGTGGCTCAGTCGGTTAAGTATCTGCCTTCAGCTCAGGTCATGAACCTGGAGTCCGGGTCCCCGCTCAGCAGGGAGTCTGCTTCTCCCTCTGCCACTACCTCTGATCATGCTCTTTCTCTCTCTCTCAATAAATAAATAAAATCTTTTTTTTAAAGATTTTATTTATAAAAAAAAGATTTTATTTATTTATTCATGAGAGAGAGAGAGAGAGAGGCAGAGGGAGAAGCAGACTTCCCGCAGAGCAGGGAGCCCGACGCGGGACTCGATCCCAGGACTCCGGGATCATGACCTGAGCCGAAGGCAGACGCCTAACCATCTGAGCCACCCAGGCGCCCAATAAATAAAATCTTTAAAAAAATTTTGTTTTGGGATTAATCCATTCATGAGTATATGAGTGCTTGCATTGTAGGTTTTTCATTGGACAGACTTTTCCAAAAGTAGCTTTCATTATTTTCATCAGAAATTATGATAAATGTCCCCAACTTGACATCCTCATCCTATCAACATAAATGATGACAGAGCATCAGACATTAAACAGACACTTTAAATACCACAAATTTAAAAACATGGCTGCTTCAGAATAAACTTTGGGAGAATTTAAGTTGAAAGACTCTTACCATGTATACTTTTAAACTTTAAAGTTAAAGAGAAAGAAAAGCTCTTGGCCTGAGGTCATGAAAGATAATATGGCTCAATTTTGCCCAAATTTGTGTAATAGTGTCATTAGGGGACAGACAATGTCTGTGACCTGAAGTAGTCTGCCGGAAGGTAAGTCACAAGGATATAATTAAATGAGAATCTAGCAATTTTCTAAGTAACAAGTCAGTTTCAGAACTATATGAAATGAAATAACTTGGAATTTCTTAACTAACACACCCCAGGTCATGTGAAACCATGGCTACGTGACCACTGAAAGAGCTGTGAACTCAATCGCGCAGCACTTAAATTCAATTCCCTTTCTATCACTAATTAGTTATATAACCTTGGGCAAGTCACCAAGTGGTATTGAGCATCGCTACTTTTATTTTGGGAATAGTAACTATATATCCCTCTATGAAAAATACTAATTACATTCTCCATCCTTGACACCTCCTTCTTCATAAACCTGCTCTTCTCTCAGCCTCCCACTTCATAGGCCTAGGTTGATTGGATCTGAGGTGGACGATATAATCTTTCAACAATTATTTACTTACCAGGCAATGTTTTAAGACAAAACTGACAAAAATCCATGTGTCCATGGAATTTACCTTCTAGTGAGGTATCAAGAGGACAAAGATAAAATAAGCAAATAGAGGGCGCCTGGGTGGCTCAGTTGGTTAAGCGACTGCCTTCAGCTCAGGTCATGATCCCAGGGTCCTGGGATCGAGTCCCGCATCGGGCTCCCTGCTCTGCGGGGAGCCTGCTTCTCCCTCTCCCATTCCCCCTGCTTGTGTTCCCTCTCTCGCTGTGTCTCTCTCTGTCAAATAAATAAATAAAATCTTTAAAAAAAAATAAGCAAATAGACACATGTATATAGAATGCCAGGTGAAGATAAGTGCTATGGAGAAATTTAAACCACGGAGCAAGCTTAGGGAACATTGAGAGAAACTGCAATTTTAAATCTGATGGTCAGGAAAGGTGTCACTGAGAACATGACAAAAGAAGATGGCAAACACTTCAAGGAAATGATAGTAAGCCACACAGACATCTCAGAGAAAAACATTTAAGTCAGGAGGAAGAACCACACAGCTGAGAATGTGCCTGACACGTGTGAGGAACAGTAAAAAGTTAAGGTGGCTGGAGCTAACTGAACAAGATAAAGAATAAAACGTTATTTGATCAGAAAGGTGATAGGTGGGGTATAGGTAATACAGAACCTTGTAGAATGTTGTAAAGAAATTTGAGTTCACTACAAGTGAAATGGAAAACCTGACCAGAGAAGTGACATGATCTGACTTAATTATTTAAAAGACGATTCTACTTTTTGTACTGAGACTAGACTGCAGAAGGATGGGTAGATGCAGAGAGATGAATAATCCAGGCAAGAGGACATGGCAGTTTGACTTGGATGGTAGTGACTGAAAGACTCAGCAGCCAAAACATTCTGGATGTTATTGGGAAGTAAAGCTAAATGGATTTGTTATCAGATTGGATATGGGCACATTGGAAGGAGATAAATCAAACATGACTCCAAGGAAAATCAGGCATTTAAGTTTGGACATTTTACATTTTAAAGCCTATTAGACATCTAAGCAAGGTATGCAATAGGCAGTTGGATATGTTAAGACTATAATTCAGGAGAGGAATATAAGCTGAAAATAATTGCTCAAAGCTGAGCCAATCAGATTCTATCTCCTGGGAACTGGATTTATGACACCAGAACTGATCCTAGTTGACACTAGAGTTTGGGTCAGAATTAATGTCTCCAAAACACAAAATTACAGTAGAATTGCTAGTATGGTGAAGCAGGAACTAAATGCTTACAGGGAAACCTATCTATAAAGCAACAGAAAGGAGAATGAAACAGGTGCACAGCTATGTGCACTCAAATGCATAGAAATAGCAGATGACCAGAAACTTGATGGACATTCTTGACATTAGATTCTGTAATTCATTATAATAAATAAGTAGGTTATGTGAAATTTTCTTTCCTTTAAATCAAATTATTGCAGATAAACATAGCACTATACAAGGCTGTCATGAGGATTAAATTAGATAACGCTTATTAAAAAAAAAAGAAAACCTCTAAACTTTTAAGTACCATGAAATTGTAAGGTATTATAATATTTCAAAGTAGTTGAAAAGTGCTGAGAAGAAAACTTGGCTTCCAGGATTATATATAATATTGAACTTTCCAAGTTAAGCCTACATTATAACACAGCTTTAAACATACTTGAATATGATGAGATATTATGTATTTACAAAAGCCATTCAAAATCATTTGATTCTTTCAGTGAGAATTGTTACCCATAGCTCAGTAACAGTTTGGATTGTTTTCTTGATCCATGAGATAATATTTAGGTGAAATTTGCCTGTAGACGCAGCATAATAGGATCCATTTTCCTTTGAAAATGTATGAGAAGCTCAAGCCATGATAAACTATTGGGCACAAGTGGGCACACTGAGCTTTAGCATATAAAATCAACTTAAATCTTGTAATTTATTGATTATACATCCAGCCACTGAAAAATTACTCCTTCTCTACTCCTGTGATATATAAGATGCTTTAGGAGATGCTTGCCCTTTATAACATTTGACTCTATGCTGTGATTCAGTTTCTTAGGCAACATGTACATATTGATAAAATATCCCTTAGGGCATGAATTGTTGAAAATAATTATATTAGTGATTTAAAAGCCTATGGAAAATTTTTATCACCTGAAATAAATTACATTTTTAGAGCTCTATAGTCCATAATATTCCTAAATTTAGCACTTGCCTATATCTCATTCTTCCTGAGAAAATACAAAGCAATTAAATATTGACTACATTGCAGCTAATTTGTTATTATATAAACAAGAAGGTTAGGAAATCATTTGACAACTAAAATAAAATATTGATAAGACTGCAAATATCATATTTATGAACCCATTTGTCCAATTGTGAAGTTATATATAGCTATTTTACATGAATTTCAGAGAAATATTGGTAGTATTAATAATGTTTTTAAAAATAATTTAAGATATTTCAACTGGGGGTAAAAATACAACAAAGACACATTTCTGGTTTGCATGTTCAAATAGCAGACAGTAAATCTTTTCTACATTTTTTTACAGATTTAGCAAATTTTAAAGATTTTATTTATTTGAGAGGGAGAGATAGTGGTGGGGGGAAGGCAGAGGGAGAGGGAGAGAGAGAATCTCAAGCAGACTCTGAGCTGAGCATGGGGATCAATCCCACGACCCTGAGATCGTGACCTGAGCCAAAATCAAAAGTTGGGCACTTAACCAACTGAGCCACCTAGGCGCCCCAGATTTAACAAATTTTAGAGGTGTGTGTGTGGTTCCTTGTAATGAAGAAAACTACTTGAAAAAATTACATGATGTGCAAAGATTGAATACATGTTCTTTCTATTCACTTGGGCATTTTTCAGAAAGTAGTAGGCCACTGAATGATCTGCCAATCATTTTCAGGAATATTTAAGTGATGCTCTGTTTTTGTAGTTTGAGAAGTGACATAGAACTAAAAAGGTAAATAAAATAATGTGAGCTTTTATTTTTTTAAAAAGTGTCCTTTTTTGCATGGCCAAATAAAAGCACCTTTCAAAGGGTACAGCAGACTGAACTTACACCATAAAATATGTTGATTTAAGATATAAACTTGACAATCATATTTGTAATAGGATTCACTCACCTACAATCTGATTTCTTAAAAGATTAGTATATTCAGTATTTCTCTCCTTCTCTTCCATCTCTTTCTCTGTAAGATCCTAAGTTTAAGCTGAACAATCTAATTTTCTTCACAAATAGCAAAGAAATAGCTGAATCAGTCACTCTGCATATATTTGAGATTAATTTTTAAGAGATGTTTGTTCTATATTCCTTATATGATAAATAAATTAACTTGTTGAATTCCATGATTCACCATCAAAAATGAGTGCATCCTGCTTGCAGTGATCACATTTTTCTTTCTTATGTGTCTTTTCACTCTTTTGACTGACTACCTAACCACACACACATACATGTATTTGTAGGCTAGTTTCTTGAAGTCAGGCATATAGATAATACTAATGAAATCAACTGAAGCAACTGTCTTTATGTAAGTAAATTAATCTAAAACTTCTGAATGATTTTTTTATTATGATGAATTTTAAATGTTTCAAAATTTGACTAAATATTAACTAAAGCCTATATATCTATCACTCAGCTTCACCCATTATCTAATCGTTGCAATTTTGGCCATGTGTATATACTCATAGTCTCACCATCATGAATTACTTTGAAATAAATCCCAGACATCATATCATTTTAGTTATTAATTTTTCAGAATTCATTTCTAAAAGATAATGACTTTTAAAATATAATCCCAATGTAAAAATCATATCTAGAAATAATTACTAATAAGTCCTTAATATCATCAAAATTTCAGTGAATATTCATATTTTCAGATAGCTCATAATTCATATACATTAATTTTGTAGTTCATTTCTTTGAATCAGTATCAATCAGGACGTGCATTGCTATGTGTTAGATTTTTTTTTTTAATCTGTTTTAATCTACAGGTTCGTCATCCATCTCTCTTTTGTTTATTTCTTTGCATTTACTGTTGGTGGTGGTGGTGGTGTTGTAAAAACAAAAACAAAAAATAAACACACAAAACAACAACAACAAAAAAAACCCAACAAAACAAAACTCAGATCTATTTTCAAAAGAAAAGCTTACACAGACTCTAGCATATTCAGAGAAGAGCCCTCAGGATGGAAAATGGACTCTAAATAATGTTATGGAGAATGACTAGAAGATTAAAAAAAACAAAACCAAGAGACCAGCAGATTCAGATGACTTTGATGATTATCTTCAAATACTTTAAAGTCAAAATAAAAATTAGCATGAAGAGGTAGGTGATAGATGGAATCTATTTGGAGACATAATTTTAATTAATATAACTATTTGACCATTAGAACCATTGAAAGAGAAATCTGTTACCTCTAGTGTATGAAGCTTTGTCATCGATGTAATTCAAATATATTTTAAAAGAATCACAGAATTTCTTTTAAAATAATGAAAAAAATAACTGCTGGCTGTGTTTCAGAAGAAAAACTAGAATATAGGCAAACTCGATGTTCCTTTCTTAATGTTATTTTCTCTTCTTAGTCCCATTTTTATTGTGCCTCCGTGAAAGTACTCCATGGAAGTACATCCATGATTTATGCTCCCCACACACACACATATTCATATACCTTGCTCACATTAGTTGTAGTGATAAACTGATTAGTAAAATGGTTAACAATGTTCTGCTCCTCTCTCAATTTATCTGAATTCCAAATTCAAGTCTCATGAAAGAGCATCTGTTTAGTGGAATCCAAGTTATCTAGAACCTTGTGAGCTAACGTGCTTGATTGAATCATCAAATCTACAAAATTCACATGAATCACAGAGCTTACTCAACAGTAAACTAGTAATAATTTCAAGAATACAGGAAATGAAAAGCTTCAGACCAAGCAGCGAGAGAAATGACACCAAGAGCAGCTTTCTACATCCTTCCTGCCCAGATAGACAAGCACCTCTGGCCCAGAATAGATAAGGTCTCCAAGTAGGGCTTGTGGGGTTCCTCATACTGCAGTGAATATATAAACTCTGAGACTTTTTCTTTTATACCCCAGATAATTTAAGTAACAGCACGCTGAGAGCATTTCAGAAGTAAGGTCTCTTCCTCCTAGTATATATCCTTAGTCCGTTTACACAGAGGCCCAGTTGACAAGGAGAATACACCTGGGCCACCTGTCTTTTCTTACTCCCAGGTCCATTCTCCTAGTGAAGAGAATGAAAAGATAGTAGACCATCTGCTTTAACTCCTTCCTTTCACTTAGCTGCAGTGGTTTGGGGACAATGTATATTTTTAGCTTTCTAGCATCTGCAGCATAAGAAACACAGTAATTTGACTTTGAAACATTTAGCCAACAGGGGTCCCTGGATGGCTCAGTCCTTTAGGCAGCTGATTCTTGATTTCGACTCAGGTCATAATCTCAGAGTCATGAGATTGAGCCCCATGTCGGGCTCCTCGCTCAGCAGGGAGTCTGCTTCTCTCCCTCTCTCTCCCCCTCTGTCCCTCCCCCAGCTCACATGCGCATGTGTGCTCTCTCTCTCTCTCAAATGAATAAATAAATCTTTAAAAAAAAACACATTTAGCTAACAAATTACACTCAAATATGATTTTTTTTCAGTTAACCATTATTCATCTATGTTACTGTTTAAATCCTAGCTCCAATTCTATCTCCTTACATATGGACAATCATGTAGATAGTAGCCTTGTATGCATCTCATCCACCTTTCATTTCTTATCACTTAAAAGGTATAAATTTACATTTTCCTTCATATTGCCCTATTTTGTAGTTGCCTTTACCATATACTTTAGCACTTCAAAGTAAAATCACATTTAATTTGCTGGTATCCTCTACTGCTAGTATTATAACAGTATAGATGTTCAAGGTAATATTTGTTGAGCAGATGCAAATGCAATTCTCTAATTTTAAGTGTTTAGGTTCTGCTTTTTTATTTGTGGTTCTAATAGGTGATTTTGAGTAGTCCATCAATTTTTTAGCAACACAGTATTTTTAACTAAAGAGAGCCTTTTATTTATTTACTTATTTTAGAGAGAATGAACACAGGTGCAGTGAGGGAGGGGATGAGGGAGAGGGAGAGAGAATCTTTTTAAAGATTTTATTTATTTATTTGAGAGAGAGAGAAAGCACAAGCATGAGAGAGAGAGAGATCATGAGTAGTGGGGAAGGGTAGAGGGAGAAGCAAACTCCCTGCTGAGCAAGGGGGCTGATGTAGGACTTGATCCTAGGACCCTGGGATCATGACCTGAGTCGAAGGCAGATGCTTAAATGACTGAGTCACGTAGGCACCCTGGAGAGAGAGATAATCTTTTTTTTTTTTTTTTGAGAGAGATAATCTTAAGCAGATTCCACGCCCAGTGTGGAGCCCAACTTGGGGCTTGATCTCATTACCCTGAGATCATGACCTGAGCGAAAATCAAGAGTTAGACGCTTAACCAACTGAGCCACCCAGGCACCCATAAAGACAGTCATTTTAATCATAGGATATTTGTTCATTTTAGGCTACTGCCATTGTTAGTAAGGCTGATTGATAGGTAAGAGCAGATACCAGGAGGGTGGGTGTTTACACAAAACTAAGATAATCTGCTTTATGCCTTCTCCTTTGGGACTGTGCTCTTTGGCAAGCTCTTTCAGAAATCATGTAACAGGCACACCATGTTTCCCAATTCTGTTTCCCTGCCATCAATAGTTCCTTCTTTGTCATTTACTCCATTTTCACTGCTGTAAGACATCTGAAAGAAAAGTGGGGAGAGATAAATGACTAGGAGGATTCCAAAATCTCTTCTCCACTAGTCTTAGATTCATTACTTATAGTCCCCAGCAATCCCTCACTCTACTTAAAAAACTTGTCACTGACTACTCAAGTGCCCCTGGCCTTTTCCCATGCCCCTGGTCATTTCTTCTCTTTGCAGTAAGGACCTATAGGAGAAGACAACAATCTACTAAGAAATGGTCCTTTCTTTCCCTTGTCTTCTCTGACTATAGCAAGTTGCCAGGGCCCAAAGCTAACAGATGATGCAGATCTCTGCATGCTCAGTATCTTCTTAGATATTTAAAAAAAAAAAAAGAAAGCAAGAACAAAATAAATTTTATTTCTCTGCACTGGCTCTGTATCAGGCACCATGTTAAGCCCTTTACAGGAATTACCTCATTTAATCATCTCCACAATTATATGAGGAAGTTATCATCTCCATCTTCCAGAGGAAGAAACAGCCCTTAGAGAGGTTGAAAAAACTTGCCCAGTGTCTTCCTGCTATGCAAGGATTTGAACACCTTGTGTGAAGTAACACTGCCCATACTCTCAACTCATGTCATTTTGCCTCTCTAGAAAAGAGTTCTACACCTGCTTTCCAGATACGTTACTTTCCTGAACACATCAATATCAGAGGCACCCATGAACTAGAGTATAGCCGTCAGAGCTACCTTTATTTACTCCTTTGTCATGTAAGCTTTTATGCTCCAGTAATGGAAACAAAAAACTTTCTCAGGTTTTTTCTAAGTGTTTTTCGAAAACCCAAACTGAAAATTCAATGGAAAAAATAAAGCAGTTTTTCATCACTTTCCTGCCAAAGCTAAATTCCTCAATCAAGGATAACCACTATTTTCTTTTTTCTCTGACAATCCTTTGACATTATTAAAGTCAACATAGAGTATAATAAAATATGACTTCTCTCTAACTTTATTTCTCGACTAATTTAGGAAGGGCAAAATCAGAGAAGCATAAATTTTTAAAGTTCCCAGTTTTGTTCCTATTTTTTTTTAAAAAACTGCATATTTTATGAGTATCTCAGCTGTATTTAAAAAAATATATATTCCCAAGAATAAGACTTGCCATATTATGAGTTTAATTTGTCTTGTAATAAAGCATAGAGAAGTTCCTCACGCCACTCCCAGTGTTGTAATTCTTCATCACTTTAACCTATTTGATTTGCTCTTCTTTTCACTCTCATGGGGAGTAGAATCATGGCAGGGTCATCTTTGTCCAAATATCATGCCCCTAGAACTATGCTGCCTCTCTATAATTTCTGTTGAGCCATCCATGTTACCTAATCGTTTTCCCCAGTTATTTTTTTTAAATTACCTTCCTTGTTCTGGGCTTGGTTTTTCACCTCTCATTCATCTCTCATTTAGCCAGAATATATTGAGGCCCTATTATATGCCAGGCACAGGGAACAACCCCAAATTCCTGCTTGATGAACTAACATAAGAAGTATTTATTTTGAATTGTTTCTATTTCTCTTTTTAAACATATCTTCTATTGAATTTTTCTTTATTAAATTATTTTTAATAAAAAATAATTTGCAAAAAATATAAATTTAAAAAGGCATTCATAATTTTACTACCTTGAGATAACTGCTGTTGACATTTTGGTCTATATGCTTCCAGCATATTCTTAGATTAATATATGTAAAAGATAATTTAATAGAGAAAATTCAGTCACACTGTAGGGCTTATATATTCACATATATTCTGTGTATGAATTTAGAGAATACATCTTGATTGAAACATGTTAATGTTGGTTCTAAGATATTAGTTGCAACATAGAAATGAAAAGAGTATATATTTTTCAAAAACAGAATTTTTTGTTAGAAAAAATTCTCCCTGGATATATTTTAAGGTGAATTTATGAAACAGAAAGCACCAGCGTCAAAAGAGTTACTTAAACTCTTGTGTTCTGGAGAATGCAATAAGTGGTTTTATCCCCATGTGGGCCAATGTGAATGAATCCCAGCCCTTCTCTTTTCTCTTCATTTAATCTTTGCACAGCATTCAATATTGTGCCTTGAGTTGTCTCATATTGCTTGTTGGATGTTCCATCAGCTTTCTTATCTGACCACAATGAAGATGGAACTCCTCATACTTCCTTCCAAATTCTTGCTTCTTCCTAATTATTAGTAAAGTCATCATTCTTTCTGGTATAGCCTTTTCCAGACAGTGAATTTTAACACTTTAAGGAATTCTAAAGGCAAGGTTTGTGTATAATGAACAAAAGTGACACAAGGTTGATGATGCAACAGTAAAATACAGTCATCAGTCCAGCTGCACAATGATAAATTATGGGTTTCTAAATTTACAGGCAATATTATTACAGACAATAAAATTAAGTTAAAAGGAATATACAAACACACACAACCATTTAAAGAAAACACAAGGAAGGAGTTCATTAGCTGAAGCATAGGATTTCTATTCTAACATATGCTGCCCTCATTTAAATCTCCATAAGATGAAGAAACTACTACTTGGTAAGCTGGCATGTTTATTATATTTTAAAGGAGCTTCTAAGTCACCAAAAAAAGGAACTGAAGTTGTTACTGATTTACTTAAACAATACTTTCAAAATAAATATATGTAAATGAATAAAATTTCATGAAACACTATCTTTATATTCAGTGTTTATTCATGATTAAATTGTTACTTTGCAATTCTGATAAAGTTTTTACCATATCAGTCTATCCAAGTTTTTGTTGTTGTTGTCGTTGTTGTTGTTGTTATTCTGGAGTATTTAGAGATCAAATTTTTTAAATCAACAAAAAATAAGGAGGGCTGTTAGGAAACCATCAACAGAGCCAAAAAACAATCTACTGAGTGCCAGAAGATATTTGCAAATGATATATCCAATAAAAGGTTAATATCCAAAATATATAAAGAATATATACAAAATATACACAACTCTATAAAAAAAACAACAACAAAAACAAAAACAATCCAATTAAAAAATGGGCAGATAGTCAGAATGGCTAAAATTAACAAGTCAGGAAACGACAGATGTTGGTGGGAATGTGGAGAAAGGGGAACCCTCCTACACTGTTGGTGGGAATGCAAGCTGGTGCAGCCACTCTGGAAAACAGTATGGAGGTTCCTCAAAAAGTTGAA
>NW_027775469.1:0-292 GCF_054177405.1 Leptonychotes weddellii | reverse complement strand
TGTCAGCTTTAAGAATGCATTTTGTCAAAGAGAGGGAGGCAAACCATAAGAGACCCTTAACTATAGAGAACGAACTGAGGGAGTAGGTGGGAAATGGGCTAAATGGGTGATGGTTATTAGGAGGGCACTTGTTGTGTTGAGCACTGGGTGTTATATGTAAGTGATGAATCAGTAAATTCTACTCCTGAAACCAATATTTGCAATTTAAATAAAAATTTGAAAAAAAAAAAAAGAATGCCTTTTGTCCTCAGATGGATAAGAAAAATCTACAAAAACCTGTAGCTAACATCAT
>NW_027775468.1:0-292 GCF_054177405.1 Leptonychotes weddellii | reverse complement strand
GTGCCTCACATCAATCTATTGAATAAATACTTATTAAGCACTTATTTACAACAGGAATGTTCTAGACTTTGGGACTATGTCGAAAAATGGATAAATTATATAATTTTCTATAGAACAAAAAAAGTTTGAAATTTTCAGAGATGAACACGGAGAAGCAAAGTAAGAATGAAGTCTAACACAGTTCTGGAAGTTCGGCTCATAATATCTATTCCAATCTTCTAGTATGTCTCCCATTTCTTGTGGAAGGCAGAAAGCTAAAACAAAAATTTCTTTAATGCATTTTCAGTTGGTG
>NW_027775467.1:0-292 GCF_054177405.1 Leptonychotes weddellii | reverse complement strand
GCTTGCAACCCACCTGAATTCTCTTCTCCTGACAACATGTGTTGCAACTACGGGAACTCCGGATGTGGCTATGGCTGTGGATGTGGCCCCTATTCTGGCTGTGGTTATGGCTCAATCTCTGGCTGTGGCTATGGCTCAGGATGGGGCTGTGGAAGAGGCTCCTGCTGTGGGTGTGGATATGGCTCTGGCTCTGGCTACTGTGGCTACCGGCCATTTTGCTACGGAAGATGTTACTCTTCTTGCTGCTAGACCATCAGTCTCCAAGCCCCATTTGCTTCTGAAATGACACATC
>NW_027775466.1:0-292 GCF_054177405.1 Leptonychotes weddellii | reverse complement strand
CTCGAACAATGAATCATGGAACACTTCATCTAGAACTATGATGTAATGTATGGGGATTAACATAAGAATAAAAAAAAAAAATATTTGTCAGAGAGAGAGAGAGAGCACAAGCAGGGGGGACCAGCAGGCAGAGGGAGAAGCAGGCTCTCCTGGGATCATGACCTCAGCTGAAAGCAGATGCCTAACTGACTGAGCCACCCAGGAGTCCCCTTAGTTTTAATTCTGCTTGATAATTTCACTAATGAAGACTTTTGGGTAGGATTCAACTCTCTGTTGATTCTTTGGCTCCAAT
>NW_027775465.1:0-292 GCF_054177405.1 Leptonychotes weddellii | reverse complement strand
TTTCTTCCCTCACAGGATAGTTAAGAAATGAAATGAGTGAGAGTTTGGGGCACATATTAAGTACCCGCCAGACATGAGTTCTGTTCCATTTCCTCCTTACGGTTCCCTCCCTCACCCCCCGCCCCCCAGGGCTGACCTAAACTGCATTAACCCTTAAGGGTAGTCCTGTGCCCTGCTAAAGGTCATTCTGTCATAAGTCGGTTTTGCACTGTGTATGTAGTTGATAAACAACCACTACATTTATATGAAAAAGAAGTAATCCACTAAATTCTAAGTGATGGATTTTTTTTTT
>NW_027775464.1:0-292 GCF_054177405.1 Leptonychotes weddellii | reverse complement strand
CGGGGGGACCTACTCTCCGAATGAAACAATTTCATCCTGCTCCAGAAACGCATTAAAAAGGGTTTGTCAGGATCTTATCGCCAGTTAGAGAAAACTAATCAAATTACTTCTATTTATTAGCCTGTACAGCAGTGTGTCATTCCATCAAGGCCGGGTCCTGACTCCGGCGCAGGGAGGGCGGCACAGAGCACCCTGGCTGCTGGCGGACGGCAGTGTTGGACGGGCGGAGGGCGGCGCTGGACGGGCGGCTGGCGGCGCTGGACGGGAGGAGGGCGGCGCTGGATGGGCGGGT
>NW_027775463.1:0-292 GCF_054177405.1 Leptonychotes weddellii | reverse complement strand
TCCTTTTCACTGCCGAGTAGTATTTTATGGTATGAATATACCAGTTTATTTAACCATGGTGCCAGTGAAGCCCATCTGTGTTATTTTATTTTATTTTTTTTTAAAGATTTTATTTATTTATTTGAGAGAGAGAATGAGAGACAGAGAGCATGAGAGGGAGGAGGGTCAGAGGGAGAAGCAGACTCCCTGCCGAGCAGAGGGCCTGATGCGGGACTCGATCCCGGGACTCCAGGATCATGACCTGAGCCGAAGGCAGTCGCTTAACCAACTGAGCCACCCAGGCGCCCCTCTT
>NW_027775462.1:0-292 GCF_054177405.1 Leptonychotes weddellii | reverse complement strand
TCTGCTTCTCCCTCTGACCCTCCTCCCTCTCATGCTCTCTGTCTCTCATTCTCTCTCTCGCAAATAAATAAAATCTTAAAAAAAAAAAAAAAAAAAAAGGTGTGTGGGACAAAGTCCAGGAGACACCAGGCACAAAGTCAAATATATTCACAGTGTATTCACATAGAGATGCACTTAATTTTCTGAGCAATTATGTGTCGTCATATATACTAAATTTTGCCAACCAGAAAAGTTCATGCCTGTATGACTTATACTTCAAAACCTCCCTTCCACACCCCCCCACCCTGCAATG
>NW_027775461.1:0-292 GCF_054177405.1 Leptonychotes weddellii | reverse complement strand
CTGTAAGATAATAAACTTGTATTTTTTCAGGGCACTAAGTTTGTGATCACTTGTTATGGCAGCAATAGGAAACTAATACAGCATCCTTACTGCTGGTGTCCTAGGTCAGTATTTTTGGAATTTTCGCCTCTTAAATTTATCACAAATCCTGTTGCCCCTGCTTTTCTCTAAGGCGAGATTATTAATACAACCTTCTCTTTACTCCTTTCCCTGGTGTTCCATTATGTTCTTGGCATTAAATATTTCCACTATATCTTGTTGCCTACTTCTTGCCACATTAGGAATATTAATT
>NW_027775460.1:0-292 GCF_054177405.1 Leptonychotes weddellii | reverse complement strand
GTTAAGCGTCTGCCTTCGGCTCAGGTCATGATTCCAGGGTCCTGGGATCGAGCCCCGCATCGGGCTCCCTGCTCGGCCAGGAGCCTGCTTCTCCCTCTCCCACTCCCCCTGCTTGTGTTCCCCTCTCTCGCTGTGTCTCTCTCTGTCAAATAAAAAAAAATAAAATAAAATAAAAACCCATTCTGAAAGAGTAAAACACTTTCTTCCATCAAAGTGCTACCGGGCTCTGCTACGGGCCTGTCATGTCCTGCCTCTTCTCTTCCCCAGACATGGAATATTAAGACACCAGCAC
>NW_027775459.1:0-3686 GCF_054177405.1 Leptonychotes weddellii | reverse complement strand
TGTCCGCAATAGCCAATCTGTGGAAAGAGCTGAGATGCCCTTCAACAGCTGAATGGATAAAGAAGATGTGGTCCATATATACAATGGAATATTACTCAGCCATCAGAAAGGATGAATACCCAACTTTTACATCAACATGGATGGGACTGGAGGAGACTATGCTAAGTGAAATAAGTCAAGCAGAGAAAGTCAATTATCATATGGTTTCACTTATTTGTGGAACATAAGGAATAGCATGGAGGACATTAGGAGAAAGAAGGGAAAAAGGAAGGGGGCGGAAATCGGAGGGAGAGATGAACCATGAGAGACTATGGGCTCTGAGAAACAAACTGAGGGTTTTAGAGGGGAAGGGCGTGGAGGGATGGGTTAGCCCGGTGATGGGTATTAAGGAGGGCACGTACTGCATGGAGCACTGGGTGTTATACGAAAACAATGAATCGTGGATCACCTCAAAAACTAATGATGTATTGTATGGTGACTAACATAACATAATAAAATTAAATTAAAAAAAATGATCTAGAACTTTGCTCTGGCTAGAATCAAAATTTAAAGAACATACCTAGATAGCCACTTTAATAACCCCTTCACCTATTTAAAGGCTTTGCTCAAATTTCACCTTCTTCATGAAGTCTACACTGTTCATCCTATTTAAATTTTGCTCCTCCCTCCAACCCCCCGCCCTACTCTAAGTTTTCTTTTTTCTATCATACAAATCACCTTCTAATAATCATATATAACCTAATATATCCTATATCATATATTTATTATATATTATTAACTTATTTATTACAGCTAACAAATCCATATACTCAGCTGTGTATTTATAGCGATACAGTATTTTACAGCAGGGATTTTTTTTTTTTTTTTTTTTTGAGAGAGAGAGTGAGAGTGAGCTGGGGAAGGGCAGAGGAGGAGGGGGAGAGAGAGAGAATCTTAGAAAGGTTCCACACCCAGCACAGAGCCCGATGGAGGGCTCCATCTCACAATCCTGAGATCATGACCTGAGCCAAAATCAAGAACAGCTGTTTTACCGACTGAGCCACCTAGGCACTCCTATAGCAGGGATTATTTCCTATTTATACTCTCTCCCTTTATTTTTGGATTAAAAATTATCAGTTTAAGAGCATTTCCTCTGTTCCTATGAAGAATATGATGCTTTCTTTCATTTTCTTATATACTCTTTATATCAAAATTAATTTTCTCTGTTTTCCATACACACACATACAGACTCAGACTCACATTTGCCTAGTATCTTCATATAGTTGTTTAAGACCTCTATGTGCATTATCCATTCACTAAATACTTGTACTTTGGGCTGAGTGCCAGGATAGGTCCTGGGGATTAAAAGATGAATATGGCATAGCCCCTGATCTCATGAGTGGGTGTGCTTACAAATAAACAGAAGTTTAGTGTATTAAATCTTTTAAGGATTATTTGAATTTTAAAAGAGATGGTCATAAGAAAACAGTGTCTCAACCCAAAGAAATATCTTTCTAGTAGATATTTGTATGTTATGAGTTGATTTTAATGATTCTTAAAATTAAGAGTAAGCTAACAATACTTAGTATATAGTATGGGTTAGGAACGCACCGTCTGGAGTCAACACTGCATTGTTTAAAACCCACTTCCTCTATTTATTAGCTCTGTGAATTAAGATCTGCAAAATTCTTAAGCTTCTGCCTCATCATCTGTGAAATGGAGCCAATAACTGTATAACTCTTTCTGTCTCAGTATGTGGCACAGTGCTGAACACATAGTAACTGTTCAGTAAATACTATTACTCATTATATAAATATGCAAATTGCCAATTTTATATTATTTTAATATTTCAGTCTTATTAAAACCTTCTGAATGCCTTTGCCTGGAGTTATTGTATTTCAGGACCAGGAAAGAAT
The DNA here is from genome assembly GCF_054177405.1 of Leptonychotes weddellii. Taxonomy (NCBI): domain Eukaryota; kingdom Metazoa; phylum Chordata; class Mammalia; order Carnivora; family Phocidae; genus Leptonychotes; species Leptonychotes weddellii. The sequence continues at coordinate 1,791 of NW_027775459.1, read as the reverse complement.
TCAAAGATATGCAAATGTAAAGCATGCCTGGATTTGGGAATAAATTCATACCTGTTTTTGGTGTGTGTGCAAGAAGGGCTGATTCAGTTTGGAGACAGCATTTGTAAGTGTAGTCATTATGTCCTAAAGACCCAAATAAAAATCTTTATGATATCACAAAGGGTGTTAAAAACGTGTGCCACAACTGGTTTTTCTAGGTGAGTGGCTTAAAGAGATAAAGTTGTTATATATCTCTGATTTGAGTATACAAGTGTCTCTTTTTTTTAAGATTTTATTTATTTATTTGAGAGAGAGAACAAGTGGAATAGGGGAGGGGCAGAGAGAGAGGGAGAAGTAGACCCCACGCTGAGCAGGGAGCCAGATGGACGTGTGGCCCCTGTGTGGCTTGATCCCAGGACCCTGAGATCATGACCTGAGCCAAAATCAAGCTTCTGAGGCTTAACTGACTGAGCCACCCAGGCCAAAAGCATTTTTTGTATCTGTGGATAGGAACTAACAAAATAGAGAAATACTCAACTTTTTTTTCCAAAATATTTCAAATTTAGTCTGGAAAAAAGTCCTTGTGTAATTAGTGAAAGAGTTCATTGTTTTTTCCAGGCTAAATTTTGATTTTTTTGATATTATATGAGTTGTATTATAAATATAAAAATAAATATGAAAGCAAAATGATAATTCCAACTTTCTTACTTCTATTTCTTTATAATTTCTACTTTCAATTTACTCTGTTTTGATCATTTGGCAATTAATAAAATATTAGCCACTGAAGGAAAGCATGTTACATTTTAAATATGTAATTATGTATGTAGTAAGACAAAGACATTAAGTCAGTAATTTTATGCATTTTTTCCACTAAATAAATTTATAACTTGTATAAAGCCATTTTCCCTAAAATACAAGTAGTAACTACTACAACATGTTTAATCATCTAGAAACCTGAGAACATTCTTCCTAGCATAAAACAATAATGAAAGTATCCCCACCTAAACTGCTTCTATATAATTGTAATAATATTAAACAGCACCCAGTTTCTTTATCTTGGTATCTTTAAATGTTATCTATCCCACTGGGTATTTGTAGTGTTTAATGTTTCTTAGAAATACCAAGGCATGTGAAATGTAGCCAGTTTTTCTTCTGGCACTTACACTTCATCCATTTCAAAATTCAGAAAGAGAAATACCTTGTTCAGGATGTAGATTATGATCACAGAATTTTTTAAGCAGATCTTTTAAAGAATAAAATTTAGGGAAACTATTCCCCCATTTAATTCACTCATTTAATTCATGCTTACCTACAAAGTAGCATAAGTATTCTTGGTAATGGAAATTCAGTGAAAAACAAGAGAAATAAGATTGTAGAATTTGTAGGGCAGTGGGAGGCAAGCCCTTATAGATTTTGTAGGACAGTGAGGGAGGCAAAAAATATACCTGTATTAAGTAAATAAGTAGTAGTAAGCAATAAATGCTAAAAAAATAAAATTATAACAACTTATTGTGATTGAGGGTACCAAAGGCATAGGGCTGGGAAATGTATTAGATAAGTAGTTGCTGATGGAATATTTCTTTTTTTTTTTTTTTTGGATTTACAAGTCTTTTTTTTTTTTATTCTTATGTTAATCCCCATACATTACATCATTAGTTCTAGATGAAGTGTTCCATGATTCATTGTTTGTGCATAACACCCAGTGCTCCATGCAGAACGTGCCCTCCTCAACACCCACCACCAGGCCAACCCATCCTCCCACCCCCCTCCCCTCTAGAACCCTCAGTTTGTTTTTCAGAGTCCATCTTCTCT
>NW_027775458.1:0-292 GCF_054177405.1 Leptonychotes weddellii | reverse complement strand
CATGTGCTCTCTCTCTCTCATTCTCTCTGTCTCAAATAAATAAATAAAATCTTAAAAAAAAAAAAAAATTAAAATAATGATTGAAGTAGGCTGAGAAAAGAAATTCGTATTACATAGTGATTACTGGCAGACTTAAGGGTATCTAATATTTATTCACATATTAAGCCATGTTCAAATTATATATAACAAACTGCTAGAAGATTTAAAAATTTTTGAAATTCATTAGAAGGGATATCTTCATTTAGAAACGTTGCTTTCTTTTTAGCTAGTAAGATATGAAATTACGGTAATT
>NW_027775457.1:0-292 GCF_054177405.1 Leptonychotes weddellii | reverse complement strand
TGTTATGGCAGCCCTAAGAAACAAATGCATTCACATTTTCTGAAATTTGCAGGTATAATTTGCATCCTATTTTAGGTAGTCATCTTTTCTTTTCTTTTTTTTTTTTTTTAAAGATTTTATTTATTTATTTGACAGAGAGAGACATAGCGAGAGCAGGAACACAAGCAGGGGGAGTGGGAGAGGGAGAAGCAGGCTTCCCGCAGAGCAGGGAGCCCGATGTGGGACTCGATCCCAGGACCCTGGGATCATGACCTGAGCCGAAGGCAGACGCTTAACGACTGAGCCACCCAGG
>NW_027775456.1:0-292 GCF_054177405.1 Leptonychotes weddellii | reverse complement strand
TGGGCATCCTAGCAATGGGAATTATCCTGACCAAGACACTCAAATAAGAAACACAAAGTACTCACTTGAATGTAATAAAAGTATGAGTTCACGTTAAGACTCCTGTATGAGTTCATGTTGAGACTCCTTATTATAAGTTCCATTTATATAGGTATTCTAATGAAAAGGATTTGGAAGAAAGAAAAGTGATTGCTATTTACTGAAAGCTACAGTTTAGCTTTTACATATGTATTCGAATTAACAAAGTAGGTGGCTTTTACCTCGCTTTGTGAATAACCATTAGTTTTAATGA
>NW_027775455.1:0-292 GCF_054177405.1 Leptonychotes weddellii | reverse complement strand
CCCTCAACGGGCCCTACGCGCTCCTCCTCGAAGCCCGACCGCAACGGCTGCACCTCTTCTCCCAGGCTGTCGCTAGGCAGCGAGGCCTGCGCATGCGCCGAGCACGCCTCCTTCAGCTGCGCGCGCAGCTGGCTCCGGAAAAGCTCGCGACATGCGACGGGTCTGCGTGGTGCTGCCCCAGCGCAGCCAGCCCGACGTGACGCGCGCGCTTCGGCGTCTCTGGCTGGTGCATCTCCGCGGTGAACGCGGCGAAGTGGTCGTCGAGGCCTTGCAACTGCTCCTTCTCATGGGT
>NW_027775454.1:0-292 GCF_054177405.1 Leptonychotes weddellii | reverse complement strand
TAATGCAATATATGTTAAGAAAAAAAAAAAGAAGAAGAAGGTAGCAGGAGGGGAAGAATGAAGCGGGGGAAATCGGAGGGGTAGACAAACCATGAGAGACGATGGACTCTGAAAAACAAACAGGGTTCTAGAGGGGAGGGGGGTGGGAGGATGGGTTAGCCTGGTGATGGGTATTGAGGAGGGCACGTTCTGCATGGAGCACTGGGTGTTATGCACAAACAATGAATCATGGAACACTACATCTAAAACTAATGATGTAATGTATGGGGATTAACATAACAATAAAAAAATT
>NW_027775453.1:0-292 GCF_054177405.1 Leptonychotes weddellii | reverse complement strand
AGAGACTATGGACTCTGAGACACAAACTGAGGGATCTAGAGGGGAGGGGGTGGGGGGATGGGTTAGGCTGGTGATGGGTATTAAAGAGGGCATGTACTGAACGGAGCACTGGGTGTTATACGCAAACAATGAATCATGGAACACTACATCAAAAAAAAATATTATATAAATGTAAGACATATCATTAACATCATTGATCTTTGTAGATATTTCCAGTGACAACCAGTAACAGGCAATGTGCTAGCTCCTCCTGACTGAATAGATAAGCATGTCTGTGTGTGTGTGTGTGTGT
>NW_027775452.1:0-292 GCF_054177405.1 Leptonychotes weddellii | reverse complement strand
CCAGGGTCCTGGGATCGAGGCCCACATCGGGCTCTCCCTGCTCGGCGGGAAGCCTGCTTCTCCCTCTCCCACTCCCCCTGCTTGTGTTCCTGTTCTCGCTGTCTCTGTCATATAAATAAATAAAATCTTTAAAAAAAAAAAAAAAAGAATGCCTCATCTTCACGAGTTACCTTAGAAGGAAGTGAAGAAGGACACTGCCTATCCCCCTCTATAAGGGCTTCCTGGGCTAACAGAAGGAGGTAGAAACTGTAAAGAAAAACTCTTTTCTGGGGTGGGTAGACCCCCTGGATCT
>NW_027775451.1:0-292 GCF_054177405.1 Leptonychotes weddellii | reverse complement strand
TATTAAAACATACAATAGTATAATTTTATTTCTCTCCTCCCTATCTTTGTGCCATTTTTGTCACATATTGATCTCAACATATGTCCAAAAATACCCACCACTATTATTTTTGCTTTAAATCATTAATTATCTTAGGAGATATTTAAACAATATGAAAAAAAGGCATATTTATCCTCAGAGTTACCATTTCCAGTACTCTTAATTTCCCTGTGTAGATCCAGATATTCATTGGCATCATTTTCCTTCTGCCTAATGGTTCCCTTAACAATTCTTGTAGTGCAGGTCTGCCAGT
>NW_027775450.1:0-292 GCF_054177405.1 Leptonychotes weddellii | reverse complement strand
AGCCCTGTGGCTTTCCTCACTTTCCTGTTTCACTTCCCTTAGGTTCCTCACCTGAGCACCCTGAGATCACCTCCCAAATAAATTGCCTGCCCGCAAGTCCTCGTGTCTGGGTCTCCTCTGATGGGAACACAAACTGACCCAGTGACCTACGTCCAGCTTCCTGACCAAGAAGGAAAGGCAACCAAGTAGAGTAGAAGACGTTTGGTGAAAGCGGCAAGAGGAAAAGACTGGAAAAGCCTGAAGAGTTTCTTCCATACTGAGGCCATGAGGGGCTAGCCCATCCTACATTCTT
>NW_027775449.1:0-292 GCF_054177405.1 Leptonychotes weddellii | reverse complement strand
GCCTGGGTGGCTCAGTTGGTTAAGCGACTGCCTTCGGCTCAGGTCACGATCCTGGAGTCCCGGGATCGAGTCCCGCATCGGGCTCCCTGCTCAGCAGGGAGTCTGCTTCTCCCTCTGACCCTCCCCCGTCTCATGCTCTCTCTCTCTATCTCATTCTCTCTCTCAAATAAATAAATAAAATCTTTAAAAAAAAAAAAAAGAGTTGACAGGCATAAAGAGTTGATGGGGCAGATAAGAAAAGCAAACAGCAGATTTAGAAATATTTAGCAGGTAATGCCAACACTATTTCATG
>NW_027775448.1:0-3687 GCF_054177405.1 Leptonychotes weddellii | reverse complement strand
CCCACTCCAGCAACCCTCAGTTTGTTTCCTGCGATTAAGAATTCCTCATATCAGTGAGATCATATGGTACATGTCTTTCTCTGTTTGACTTATTTCACTCAACATAATACCCTCCAGTTCCATCCACGTCGTTGCAAATGGCAAGATCTCATTCCTTTTGATGGCTGCATAATATTCCATTGTATATAAAAGACAAAACATTTGTCTCTCATTTATAGTCTTGCACCTTTAACAGACCTCCATGGGAAAAGCTAAATAAGCAGTAATAGATACCGGAGATGCCACCAGGTAGGACTTAAGTGTCTATTGTATTTTTTATCAGGTTTTGTGAGCTTGCCACAAAATCTCTAGGTCTAAATACAGTTGGATGAATAATGATAATGATGTGGTAATAACAAATTTTCTTTAAGGGTATGAGTTGATGGATGGACTGGCCAGTGAAAGTACCAATTTCAAATGGTAGGTATTATCCATACTTGGTAGTAAAAATATTTTGTATTTTGGGTTTCCTTTTGAATTCTAGTTTCTAGACTGTGTGATTGCCCCTTATCATACCATATAGAAATCCAAGATTACTTTCATGCCCAAAATGATTTTATACTAATTTATGTTCCACTTAAACTTGATGAGATATCTATCCGCCCTCTATCCCCCAGAGTGAATAATTTCTGGTGAAGGGTAAATGTTGGTTGTAACAAGAATATACATAGATGGCTTCCAAAAGTAGGTTTTGGAGCTTAATATAGCTCTGAAACTAAAGGACTCTTGTGATGCTTAACAATACCCATGATGTTCAGCCAAAAAGGCAGTGCTCCTCAGAGCATGTGACCTGAAAGTACATAAAGTAAAGTACGAAGAGTCTAATGCAAGTGTGTAAATTGTAAATGATTCTGGGAAGCTCTGACGTCATTTCTTAAATGAGAATTACATTTTTAAAATTTCAGTAGTTTGGTACCATGTAATTTTTGAGTCATGTTTCTAGTAAAATATGTTTTGTGTCCAGTTTTTACCAAATGAAAATATTGATAGACTTTATATAAACTCAGTTAATAAATCCAAGAAAATGTGTGGATTTTTTAAAGGATTGCTTTAGGGACAATTAATTATAAATGGCTCATTTTTGTATTGGCAACTCAATACATCAGTTTGGCAGTTGCCTTAAGAATCCTAGCTTAATAATTAATGTAGTGCTATTCGTCTGGTAATGAAAAACTGTACTATATGCCTTCATATAACTCACTGAATTAGGTCTACTATTTCTACCCTTTTAAATAGTCTCTTTAGCCAACTATCCCTGGCTATAATGATAAGACGCTCTAATATTGTGTAACGCATTGTTGCTAGCTATTAGATTTCTAAAGGACAATGTTACTGGGAGAGGTACTGGCTACACAGAAATGATACAAAACTGATTATTAGCAAGGTATTATAACTGGTGTTTTCACACTCCCCACAACTGTCAACTCAGGGGAATGTAATATTTTTCCATGTGACCTCCATACCATCTGTGCAAACTGGCCTGCTTTGTGCTTTCACACCTGCTCTGATTCAGAAGTTGATATTGCAGGCAAGGCAGATTTATCAAGAGCAAGAAGAGTATTTTCCGGTTTGCTTTGAGATGTTTGTCAGAACGGTACCAAAATGAATCCAATATCAGGAGAGCAACAGTGTGCTATTTCAACCCAAATCATGTGGTAAGGGGCAGTGTTTTTAAAAATCTAGATCAGAGGACATGACCTCAGGGGTCAGAAAGTTGTATATGAGATTTTTTTTTTTCATTTTGATGACAATCTAAAAAATAAGTAGCATGGTGAAATGGGCACATGATGTAATCTCCCCCTTTATAAAAAGTCAGAGCGGCTCAAACACAAGAGGAAGGATGATTTGCAGGAACTTGAACCTGCAAAGGTATTGAAATACTGAAAGACATTATTATATGAAAGAGAAAAATGCTGGAATGTGCAGGGAAAAATATATATTGCCACAGAAATGGTGGGTGCAAAGTGCAAGAGAAAACTCAGGTAATCAAAGGGGATTCATTGGTATTCTGCCGTAAAAATACACAAGGCTTCCAACTGCTGTGCATCTCTCTTTGACACATTCCTAACTCCAAGTGGACCAGACAGTAATGGGTTAGCTGTCCACACAAGAATGAGAAATGTGGGAGCTTAGGGATGAATGACAGGGCAGAGATCCCGATGGTTGATGATATTTGGGAAGAACATAAAGAACCAAAAAGCAGAAGATGAGCCATGGAAGTAAACCACCCAGCAGTCAATTAGTCACTATCCCTGGAATAGTGTAGGGTACAAGTGAGACTGGAGCCCCTCTCTCCTTACAAAGTAAGCTGCATAAACACAGCAACAAACAGCCTAACATACAACATCAATTAAAATGATGAGTGCATCACCAACTACATGAAGAATACTAACATAAGGAATAAAAGAGACTTCAAACTTAACTAATATGAGAACTTATGCCTGAAGGGACAGTGTTAATTAAACAATAAGTACAGAGTTTATACCCATTATAATTTTTTTAGGAACAGGAAGAATATGCCATTTATGCCCAAAAGGCTATTATGTACAAAAGAGACTCATTAGAGATTGGGAGTTAAATCTATAAATTTTCATGGTTCAATAGCAAAACTGACATAGCTGAATAGTATATTATTGATCTGAAATAAAATAATTTTTTTAAAAAAGATAAGATACATGGAAGACAGATACAGAAATTACAGAGTTCATTTAATAGTTGTTCACCTGATAGATTTCTTCCCCATAGAGAAAATGGAGACAATGAGAGGGAATTGCTAATTAAAGGAGATGGAATTCTGGGGAAAATACTATGTGTATAGTCACTTCTTAGTTACTTGAACAAATAGGGAGCTGACATACAGATAACAGACAATGATGGCCACTCAAAATATTAATTTGTGTTTTTTTCAGATATGTTTTATACTTAAATCTGAGTGAGAATATATCACTCATAAGTCCAATAAAATGGAAGAGTAAAATATCACAGTGAAAATTTTTAACAGAAGTGAACATCCAACTATTACTTTATTCTTCTAGCTGCTGAATTATACCAGGGTAGAGGCCTCCAACTCAGACTAAAATCAAGCAAAATAATTTTCAAAAAAATACTTTCTAGCACATGGACAGTATTTAAAGATTTTGATTTCAAAGCCTTTGTCTCCTAGAAATAAAGAGCATTTAGAATGAAGCAGAGAGAACCAGATTTTCACAAAAGAAATAATTAAGCCAAGAAAATGTTCATTGTCAAAATGAAAGAAGTCAACAAAGTAAGTAAACAAAATACCATAGGTACTTTCACATGTCGATAAATGTTAAAAAAAGAAAAAAAAAAAACCTTTCTACAGACTAGTGGTATTTGAGAACGATCTGTATCTATAGCAGGATACAGCATCTAACTACAAACCATATATTTCTATGTCAGATTGATTTCAAGAGAGATCAGTAAGTTTTCTTACAAAGTCTATTGTGAGCCTGAGCCAAGAAATATGTCGGTCTTGCCCAGGTTGGCAGAAGAACAGGGGCATTTCTTTTTTTTTTTTTTTTATTCTTATGTTAATCCCCATACATTACATCATTAGTTTTAGATGAAGTGTTCCATGATTCATTGTTTGTGCATAACACCCAGTGCTCCATGCAGAATGTGCCCTTC
>NW_027775447.1:0-292 GCF_054177405.1 Leptonychotes weddellii | reverse complement strand
GTTCCTCATCCTCTGTGACTCCTAGGATGCTTGTCAACATCTTAGACAAAAGTCAAATGATATCCCTCTTTGAATGCATGGCCCAATTTTATATTTTTGGTTCCAGTGCCACCACAGAGTGTTTCCTCCTGGTAGTGATGGCCTCTGACCACTATGTAGCCATATGCAACCCCTTGCTTTATCCAGGGGTGATGTCCAATAGGCTCTGTACTTGGTTGATAAGTTTGTCTTATGTAATTGGTTTTCTGCATCCCACAATTCATGTAGGATTATTATTTAGATTAACCTTCTG
>NW_027775446.1:0-292 GCF_054177405.1 Leptonychotes weddellii | reverse complement strand
GGAGTCCCTGGATCGAGTCCCGCATCGGGCTCCCTGCTTGGCAGGGAGTCTGCTTCTCCCTCTGACCCTCCTCCCTCTCACGCTCTCTGTCTTTCATTCTCTCTGTCTCAAATAAATAAATAAAATCTTTAAAAAAAAAAAAAAAAACCTCTTCTTTCCATGTGTATTATCAATACCTTTAGATTAGCCCTTATCATTCTTTTTTTTTTTTTGCAATGGACTCAATAGTAATCGCCCAACTCTAGTGACATCTTTCCCCACCTATATCCATTCTTCACAATGCCTCCGGAAT
>NW_027775445.1:0-292 GCF_054177405.1 Leptonychotes weddellii | reverse complement strand
ACAAAAAGGCATAAGGCAACTTTGAAGAATGATGGAAATATTCTATCTATCTAGATTGAAATGGTGGTTATGTGACTGTAGATGTTTATCCAGAACTCACGGAACTATACCCACTAAAAAATCTACATTGCGTGTAAATTTACCTTAATAAGCCTAATCAAAGACTTAGCATCACCAATAATGGCGGAAAAAGACATGTACTTCCTGATGTCAAGTATGGGAAGTATCAACTCTGCGATATTCTTGCTAAAAATACCCTCTTCAGACCATTCCCTACCACGCCATTCCTCTT
>NW_027775444.1:0-292 GCF_054177405.1 Leptonychotes weddellii | reverse complement strand
TCCGAGAATTTAGCTGCTGGAAGGGGCCTGAGAGGTTCTAGCAAAACGCCTCCCTTTGTAGATCCTGCCGCGGAGGCGCTATTGTGTGGCACGTTCTCCCTCACACCATTAGACTCAAACCTTCGTCAATATTTAAACATTCATTATTCAGAATTTCATTTCTCTGCTTCTCTTCTTTTTTTTCTCACTTGGAGAAGGAAAGAAAAATAAGGTTAGCAACTGTCTTCTGTATTTCTGCAGGGAAGAAATGAGCCACTTCAAAGCTGAGCTGATTTACTGGATAAATACCTAT
>NW_027775443.1:0-292 GCF_054177405.1 Leptonychotes weddellii | reverse complement strand
TTATCTGCCTGTATTCAAAACAATGAGCTTCTTAAAAAATAAATCATGATGACCTCATGGATTTTAACATATCTGATGTGTTTCAACTCATTGTAATTGTGATCTGTATTATCCATGTACTTTTTAAAATAAATGGAAGCATGCTAAACATTTTTGATAGAGATTTTAAAAAAAAGCTAGCAAAAGATTAATGTGAGGGCGCCTGGGTGGCTCAGTTGGTTAAGCGACTGCCTTCGGCTCAGGTCATGATCCTGGAGTCCCTGGATCGAGTCCCGCATCGGGCTCCCTGCTC
>NW_027775442.1:0-292 GCF_054177405.1 Leptonychotes weddellii | reverse complement strand
GTATCTCTCCCATCCACTTCCCACTCTCTCTGGCATTTTGCTTCATATTTATGCCCTCAGGGAGATTTCCAAAGGGCTCCCACCCCTCTTACACATTTTTTTCCCTCAGGGAATAAAGAAACAATGTCACTCAACAGTCACTTGATTTGTGTAAGGATCTGAACTCCCTGATGAGTATTCAGTAGGAGTCACTCAGGACAAGAGGGTACAGGGGCCGGTCTGAGTTTCTGGCCCTTGGACTCTTTCTGTGGAATACGAACAGGAATATACTCTGCCTCGAATGGTGGTGATG
>NW_027775441.1:0-292 GCF_054177405.1 Leptonychotes weddellii | reverse complement strand
CTGTCCAGCCATGCATGGACGTCACCTGCCAGTGGGTCAGAGCCTGGGACCTGTGTGACTGTCACCTGGGTCTACGATGTGGTCCCTGCTCCCCCCCAGACGTCCCGTTTGACCTCCTGAGAAGCGCTCCGCGGGGTCGCTGGGTGGAGCTGGCATCCACCCCCTGGAAGAGAGCCCTGCCGAGCTGCCCTGGGGACACTGGGGTTGTGGGTGTGACCGACGGCCCACGGACAGCTTCTGTGCAGGTGGTTCTGCTGGTCCTTGACAGTTTCCCTCCAGCACAGCAAGGCAT
>NW_027775440.1:0-292 GCF_054177405.1 Leptonychotes weddellii | reverse complement strand
TTTGAACTGTTTTTCAAGTGAAAAATAAATTTATATTGTGTTGGGGTCATTATAATTTATATAATTTTTGTTACCACAGACAAGAATGTTAATTAACACTTTTATGTGAAAGAAAAACTTTTCTCTGGAGTAAACCACTATTATTTTGGGTGTCTGTCACAAGAAGCCTAACCTACATCCTCGTCTATATATATATATATACACATAACTTAAGAATTTTATTTTTACCAATTTATTCTCCAGTCATTCCCCAAGGCCTTTCTTTTGAGTATGGTCCCTCTGACTGGAATTC
>NW_027775439.1:0-292 GCF_054177405.1 Leptonychotes weddellii | reverse complement strand
GAGGCCATGTAAGGCCAGTGTGGTGGTTCTGTCTCACGAAATTTTCAGGGACACAAGCTCCTTCCAGAAAACTGCATCTCCGTTGAGACCCACGATGACAACTCTGTCTCCACCCAGCACATCATGTTGTGAAGCAGCAGGTGGGTAAATGAACAAGGATAGAAAGGGCAAAGTGTAAATTACCATTGTCTTTTTTTTTAAAATTTTTTTATTCTTATATTATCCCCATACACTGCATCATTAGTTTTAGATGTAGTGTTCCATGATTCATTGTTTGTGCATAACACCCAGT
>NW_027775438.1:0-292 GCF_054177405.1 Leptonychotes weddellii | reverse complement strand
TAAATTGCCTTTACACTATTTTAGGAAAGTTTGGATAATCAGATAACTATAATGCATGACTCTGAATTTCTTCTTTGATTGACCAGGGCCAATCAGTATAAATACAGAAACTGTACACACATGAGTGGAAAATAAATTATTTCAGATTATATGTTTTTAAATTCTAAGAGAAATGAGTCAAAATATATGTTTAAATATAAAAGCCAAAAAGTCATGATTTTCCTACTTAAATAGCATTTTAAATATAAAACTTGGAGAATTTGGAATTCTTATGAAATGAATCTTAAATTTC
>NW_027775437.1:0-3687 GCF_054177405.1 Leptonychotes weddellii | reverse complement strand
TTATTTATTTTTTAAAGATTTTATTTATTTATTTGAGAGAGAGAGAATGAGAGACAGAGAGCACGAGAGGGAAGAGGGCAGAGGGAGAAGCAGACCCCCTGCTGAGCAGGGAGCCCGATGTGGGACTCGATCCCGGGACTCCAGGATCATGACCTGAGCCGAAGGCAGTCGCTTAACCAACTGAGCCACCCAGGCGCCCCAGGTGAACACTTTATTCAAGTGCCCAACTGTTTTGCCAAACTAGTGAAAAATTATCAAAGGAGGAAATAATGATTGTATAAGCAGACTTATTTTGGGTAAATATTCATGGGTTTCTTAGGATTCGTGATTCTTTTCAAGTAATAATAATTTATATTTATATGATGCTTGGCTTTTCTAAAGTGATTTGTCATGTAATTTTCCAGAGTGGATGCATTGTACAAAGTTCACAGGCTTTGGAATCTAGCAAATGAATTAAAATATCTGTTTTTTTTTTTTAAAGATTTTATTTATTTATTTGGGAGAGAGAATGAGATAGAGAGAGAGAGCATGAGAGGGGGGAGGGTCAGAGGGAGAAGCAGACTCCCTGCTGAGCAGGGAGCTCGATGCGGGACTTGATCCCGGGACTCCAGGATCATGACCTGAGCCGAAAGCAGTCGCTTAACCAACTGAGCCACCCAGGCGCCCCAAAATATCTGGTTTTGATATGTGTTAGCTCCATGTCCAAGAAATATCTAAACTTTTACTATATAAGAGGAGTATAATAAATGGTTCACAAGATTATTATTAAGATTTAATGAGAATTTATATAAAGCATCCAGTCCAGGGCCTAGCCCACAGTGTGTGTATGGCACTTTAAATTTCTTAAATTTTTTTTTGTCAGTATAATTGACACACAATTTACATTAGTTTTAGGTGTACAACATAGTGATTCAACTTCTCTATATGTTATGCTATGGTGTAGCTACCATCTGTCACCATATGAGGCTATCATAATATCTTTGGCTATATTCCCTATGCTATGTCTTTTATTCCCATTATTCATTCCATAACTGAAGCCTGTATCTTCCACTCTCCTTCACCCATTTTGTTCATCCACCCACCCTTTTCCTTCTGGGAACCATCAGTTCTCTGTTTTTACAGATCTGATTCTAATTTTTGTTTATTTGTTTATTCACTTGTTTACTTAAGATTCCACATATGAGTGATATCATATGGTATCTGTGTTTCTCAGTCTGACTTAGTTCACTTAACATAATACCCTCTAGGTCCATCCATGTTGTCACAAATGGCACAATCTCACCCTTTTTATGACTGCATGATATTCCATTATATATTTTATACACATGCACATACACACCACATCTTCCTTATACTTTTATCTATCAGTGGACATTTCAGTTGCTTCTACTTCTTGATCATTTTAAATAATGCTTCAATAAACATAGAGGTGCACATATCTTTTCAAAGTAATGTTTTCATCTTCTCTGGGTAAATATCCAGCAGTGAAATTATTGGATCATATTGCATATTAGATCTGATGGACAGAACAGATATATACAGAACATTCAACCCCAAAACGACAGAATACACATCCTTTCCAAGAGCACGTGGCACATTATCCATAATAGACCACATGTTAAACCACAAAACAAGCCTCAATAAATTTAAGAAGATTGAAGCTATACCATGCATCTTTTCTAACCACAGTGGTATGAAACTAGAAATCAATCATAAGAAAAAAACTGGAAAAAACACAAGTATGTGATGGCTAAACAATGTGATACTAATCTAACAATAGGTCAGTGAAAAAATCAAAGAAGAAATTTTAAAAAATACATGGAGACAAATGAAAATGAAAATATAATGGTCCAAAATCTTTGAGATGCAGTGAAAGCAGTTCTAAGAGGGAAATATATAGCACTACAGGCCTACCTCCAGAAACAATAAAAAGCTCAATTGAACAACCTAACCTCAAACCTAAAGGAACTAGAAAAAGAATAAATAGGGCCCAAGGTGAGTAGAAAGGACACATTAAATTTTTTACTTCCAACACCAAGATACTCAGAATAACTGCACTGAGTATTCAGACTGAGTTTATGTACGTTTTAAAGATGAGTAGGAAAACTTTAGAGAGTTTTATTCATTCTTTTAAAATTTATTGAATGCTTTCTAGGTGTTTGGTACTCTTATGCATTGGATACGATAAATTATGAGATGCAGGCTTAGGTATCCTGGGAAAATAGAGAATATATACCAAACCTAGCCTTAATGGCTAGATAGTTAATTTTGAACACCAGTTGGCTAAGAGTTGACATAGTGTTTGGACAGTTCAGTGATTGTCTGTATTATAGACATTTTGTAAATATTCACAGTGAATGTCTTAAGTCCTTTTTTATGTAGGTATAGTTTATAATAAAAGCTTCTTATGTTGAGCTCCAAAGAGTAATATGTTGGGGCAACAATGTGTGGCACATTAAATGCCTAAAGACCAGGTTTAATGAATCATTAAAGATTATTTATTATCAGCATATGAAGTCTATGTAATTAGATACTTTTAAGGTATTAATGAGCTTAAAATAACTTGTTTTTTTTTTTAATGGAGTAAAATATTTCCCTCCTGATTAAAGATACTCTTTGTTGATTATCCATTTTTATACCTACATAGCCTTAACTTGGTCATAAACACAGAACTAGTGCAATTACAATTAATGATGTTTGAATGTAATTCAAAAATGTCAAATATGACCTTTTTTGTAAGAATAAATTTATTCCATTCAAGTTCTATTGTCTGAGAGAATGAGTAATATTGTACAAATATGGAAAGCTGTCAGGAGAGATAATAATTTAGTAGTTATATTTAATAGCACTGACAAGAAAGATAACTGAGAATATGGCTTAATATGACAAATCTGTTTTGTTTTTTGCTAACTTAATCAAAACATACAGTATTTTTCCCTTGGGAGAATTTTTACTCCCTTGAGGTGAGATCTGAAAAAAAATGCTAATACAGGACTTCCTACTTCGAGAGGAAATGCACTGAATGCTTTATATGAAGATACTCTGTGGATCTTTCAGGTGCACTTTTTAAATAATAAACCCTGAAGTAAGACATCCATCTATGCAGAGTGACTAGGTTTGTGAACCTCTATATACACAGACACACAGGACATACACATACACACACACACACGTGTTACACCAGACAGAATTCTGAAAAAAAAAAGTGAACTCCGGGAAAGTGATCAAAGGCAGAAGAGAAATTGAGAATCATTAGTTCTTGAAAATTGTTATAACTTCAGGTAAGAAAAACGGGAATATTTAGCCTTTTAGCCTGGTGTTGCTCTGTTCTCTATCTACTCCCACCTTTGGTCCATGAGAATTGTTAATTTCTCAGCTTGGGGCTGGCTCCACAAACTTGCAGCTGTGCTGCCAGAGAGTGTGGACTCAATTTTTTGTAGAATGTGGAAATACAAGACTTTGCAGATAAAAGTGGTGAATAGAGTAAGAAACCAATGAAGGAGGGGGAGGAAAAGATGGTGGAGGAGTAGGAGACCTAAATTTCATCTGGTCCCAGGAATTCAGCTAGATAGGTATCAAACCATTCTGAACACCTACGAACTCAACAGGAGATCGAAGAAAAAAATAACAGCAACTCTCTGAACAGAAAAGCGACCACTTTCTGGAAGCAGGGACCCAACAAGTGGC
>NW_027775436.1:0-292 GCF_054177405.1 Leptonychotes weddellii | reverse complement strand
TTTACTCATTTGGTATCAAATCTCAGGAGCCAGACCCATGGGGTGGAGATAAAAAAAAAACAAGATAGGGGGGCGCCTGGGTGGCTCAGTTGTGTGATCCCGGGGTCCTGGGATCGAGTCCCGCATCGGGCTCCCTGCTTGGCGGGAAGCCTGCTTCTCCCTCTCCCACTCCCCCTGCTTGTGTTCCCTCTCTCTCTGTCAAAAAAATAAATAAAATCTTCAAAAGAAAAAAAGATAGGATTCCAGGGGGGCAAGGCCTGGAAATCTTAAATTTGGTGATTTTTTTTTTTTT
>NW_027775435.1:0-292 GCF_054177405.1 Leptonychotes weddellii | reverse complement strand
GCCGGGAGCCCGATGTGGGACTCGATCCCAGGACTCCGGGATCATGACCTGAGCCGAAGGCAGTCGCTTAACCAACTGAGCCACCCAGGCGCCCCTACTTGTCACATTTATATCTACAATCTGTATAGAATTGATTTTTGCGTATAGTGTGGGGTTTTTTCTCCCCACGTGGATACAAAATTGACTTACAATCATCTATTGAAAAAAATTTTTTCCCTTCATTCTTGCATTATTGTCTATGTGTTTATTTTTAATTTATATTGGACATTGAGCATAAAAATTCTGAGGGATT
>NW_027775434.1:0-292 GCF_054177405.1 Leptonychotes weddellii | reverse complement strand
TAAAGTAGCTTATTTATATCAGAAATGGGGTCTGACTTTAGGTTTACTCTTAAATTGGGTACCAACAGAAGAAGGTACAAATGCCTGTCTGTATGTATCTCATAGAAATGGGGGTGTGTGTTATAGCTGAGCACCGCAAGGAAAACTGCCCTAATGGGAGAGTGAGATGTTGGGGTGGGAGGGATGTGGGTATGCAGGTTCCCCTGAGAACAGTGTGCTAAGAATGCTGATAGACTGACATATATAATATTATATATATGTGTATATATGTATCTGTGTTTGTGTAGCTCTT
>NW_027775433.1:0-292 GCF_054177405.1 Leptonychotes weddellii | reverse complement strand
GATCCCGCGCGGAGAAAGGGGCGTCTCGCCGGAGTCGGACGCTGTGCCCTTCACCTCCCCTTTGCCTAGAATAAGAGTGTGATTAATCTGTCCGTGGCTCGCAGTGTGTTCTTTCTTTATTGGTTTATTAGGAGGCATTATCTTGTCTACTACGGGTTTGTGAAATGTTACTACAAGTTATAATTCCCACAGTGAACCCGTGTTAAATTATTGGCAAAGACAGTGTCGGTCTCAGGATACTTTCCCTCAAACAAAACAATCGCCTTCCCAGCGGCACCTGGGGTGGCTTTGG
>NW_027775432.1:0-292 GCF_054177405.1 Leptonychotes weddellii | reverse complement strand
TATTTTTCTTTCATTTTGTTAAGGTGGTGTATCATGTTGGTTGATTTGTAGATATTGAACCATTCTTGCATCCCTGGAATAAAATCCCACTTGATAATGGTGTATGATCCCTTTAATGTATTGTTGAATTTGGTTGGCTAATTTTTTCAGGATTTTTGCATCTGTGGTCCTCAGAGATATTAGCCTGTATTTTTTTTTCCAGTGTCTTTTTTGGCTTTGATATCAGGGTTACACTAGATTCATAGAATGGATTTGGAAGCATTTCTTCCTTTTTAATTTTTTTTTTTTTTTT
>NW_027775431.1:0-292 GCF_054177405.1 Leptonychotes weddellii | reverse complement strand
CGCCTGGGTGGCTCAGTCGTTAAGCGTCTGCCTTCGGCTCAGGTGATGATCCCAGGGCCCTGGGATCGAGTCCCACATCGGGTTCCCTGCTCGGCGGGAAGCCTGCTTCTCCCTCTCCCACTCCCCCTGCTTGTGTTCCTGCTCTCGCTATCTCTCTCTCTGTCAAATAAATAAATAAAATCTTTAAAAAAAAAAAAAAGAGTGAGTGTGTGTTTATTGCTCTCACGGACGTGGCTGCATTCATGGTGAACTCTATCACTTATTAAGCTTCTTTCTGCTGGTAGCTATTCAT
>NW_027775430.1:0-292 GCF_054177405.1 Leptonychotes weddellii | reverse complement strand
CTGTTGGGTTGGCAGAGAGCAATGCTGGCTGTGACTCCCAGGGGTTTTTCTGCTGCACTCAGGGCTAAGGAGACGGGGAAATTTACTGGGGTCTTTCATTGTTACCATGGATTCTAAAGCCGGAAAGAGTTTTCAGGTGGTGAAATTTTTTTAACTTAAAAGTTGTTCAATTTTTGGAGAACCAAAAAAGATCGGAGTCCAAGATCTATGTGCGGAGAAGCATTTTCCGTGTTTGATGTTTTCCTCTACTTAACTGAATCAAATAGTCACTTACTTAGCTTGAATCCCATGT
>NW_027775429.1:0-292 GCF_054177405.1 Leptonychotes weddellii | reverse complement strand
AGAATTGTGCTTTTCATATCAACTGTACTGACACTGTAGTTTAGTGGGCTTCCCCCAGAAGTCTTATGTAGGGCTGTTGCTTACATCGTTCTTTTTACTTTCCTTGATCTTTTCAAGAGTTGTTACGAAACACTGATGACATGCCTGCGAAGAGGTTTATACATCGCTTTTCCTCTCCTCACCCACCTCCCTCGAGTCCTGCACTCCATTTTTGTTACAGTAGTAACTGGTCAGTTAGCTCTTCCTTCCTCTAATCTTTCTCCACTAAGTCGAGATAACAACAGATCATCTT
>NW_027775428.1:0-292 GCF_054177405.1 Leptonychotes weddellii | reverse complement strand
TTTTTAGTTATGATTGAAATTCATGCAGTAATCATTCAGTTATGAATAATTAATATGGGCAAGACAGATTTTAGGTATTGAGGGGTTAAAAATACAGGGTTTCTGTTTTCAAGGAGTACTGTGATCTAGTTAGGTAGAGAAGACATCCCTATGAAAGAAAAGCTCATAGTTTTATTTATTTATTTTTTTTAAAGCTTTTGTTTATTTGACAGAGAAAGAGACAGCCAGAGAGGGAACACAAGCAGGGGCGAGCAGGAGAGGTAGAAGCAGGCTTCCCGCTGAGCAGGGAGCC
>NW_027775427.1:0-292 GCF_054177405.1 Leptonychotes weddellii | reverse complement strand
TTTCTATCTCAGGAAGCATCAAGACTCCAGTTTCCCAAGATAGAAACTTCAGAGCTAACCTTGACTCCTGATGTCTCCCACATATCACACAACCAATCATTCACTTACTAATCCTTCCTCATAAATATCTCTTGAATCTGGTTTTTCCTCTCCACATTTTGCTGCAGGCGCCCTAGTTCAGGCCTTCGTTATCTCTTCCGGGGAACTTTCAACAGTCTCCTTTATAGGTAGGTATCTCTTCTACTCATCTTTTTTTCTTCCCTGCAGTCCATACTGTGCACTGCAGTAGAGC
>NW_027775426.1:0-3687 GCF_054177405.1 Leptonychotes weddellii | reverse complement strand
CCCTGGGGAAGGGGGAGAATCTGATTTCCAGAGTTACCACGTCATGAGATTCGAATGTCTGGTGTTCAGCCAAAAAATCACAAGCACAGAAGGAAACAGGAGAGTCTGGCCCACTGAAAGGAAAAAGAGAACTGAACAGAATCTGTCCCTAAAAAAGACCTGAGGTCAGATCTACTAGACAGACTTTAAAGCAACTGTCAAAGATGCTCAAAGAAGGGCACCTGGGTGGCTCAGTTGGTTCAACATCTGCCTTTGCTCAGGTCACGATCCTGAGGTCCTGGGATCAAGCCCCGTGTTGGACTCCTTGCTCAGCGGGGTGTCTGCTTCTCTTCTCCCTCTGCCCCTCCCCATCACCATTCATTCTCTCTCAAATAAATAAAATCTTTAAAAAAAAAAAAAGATGCTCAAAGAACTAGAGGAAGTAGTGGATAAAATCATGAATAAAAGTATGAACAAAATGGAAATATCAGTAACGAGGAAGAAAACCTAATAAGAAACCCAAGAGAAGTTCTGGAGCTGGAAGGGCAGCAACTGAGATGAAAAGTTCATCAGATAAACCAAAGGCAGATTTGAGCAGACAGAAGAAAGAGTATTTCGAAAATCTAGACAACTCATAGTGGCATATTAGCCTGTATCCAAATAAGAGAAAATAAAAGTCTTTCTGCGTGTGGGGAGGCCTCACCTCTGTCCCCCCTCTCCTGGTTTCCTCCGGCTTCCTCATTCCGCAGCTTCTGCACTGACAAGCCTCCTGGGGCTCAGTGTGCAGCCAGATTTGACGGTCACTGTTTTAAAATTCACACGCAATGCAGATGTCCCCGTGGCCCAGGAGGGTTGCTTCCAGGAGAGAGCACTTACCGTAAAGGGGGCCAGAAGTGCAGAGTAAATAATTTGTGGATCAAAAAATAGTAGGTAATGTTGCATTAAAACATGAAAAAATTATGAGAACTAAAATAATTATAAATTTTCTTAAATTATGAAAACATTGCAACTATTTTAGAATAAAAAGAAGCAAAAAATTCTATACTCAAATCTGTGTACCCAAATATATACCCCAAAAGAACCCTTCTTTTTTTACAGATTTTTCATAAAGACCTTATTTATTTATTTATTTAAGGTGGGGAGGGGCGGAGGGAGGGAGAGAGAATCCCAAGCGGACTCCCCGCTGAGCACAGAGCCCAATGTAGGGCTGGATCTCACGACCCTGAGATCGCGACCTGAGCTGAAACCAAGAGTCGGGCACTCAACCGACTGCGCCACACAGGTGCCCCTGAAGCTGGCAAAATGTACTTTAAAAAAAATTGTGGTGGGGCGCCTGGGTGGCTCAGTCGTTGAGCGTCTGCCTTTGGCTCAGGTCATGATCCCGGGGTCCTGGGATCGAGCCCCGCGTCGGGCTCCCTGCTCCCCGGGAAGCCTGCTTCTCCCTCTCCCTCTCCCCCTGCTTGTGTTCCCTCTCTCACTGTCTCTCTCTCTCTGTCAAATACATAAATAAAATCTTTAAAAAAAATTGTGGTAAAATACATATAATGTCAAATGTTGCCATTTTGACCATCTTTAAGTGTTCCGTTCATTAGCAGAAAGACAGTCACGCTGCTGTGCAGTCATCACCACCATCCGTCCCCAGAACTTTGTCATCTTCCCAAACTGAAACTCCACTCCCAGTAAACATCAGCCCCCATTTCTCCCTCTCCTCAGCCCCCGGCACCTGCCACCTGCTTTCTGTCATTATGAATGTGAGTCCTCTGTGTGCTTCATATGAGGGGAATCCTTCAGTGTCAATCCCTGTGAAGATGGCTCCTTTCACGGGGCATAACGCCCTCCAGGTTCACCCACATTGCAGTCTATGTCAGAACTTCCTTCCTTTTCAGGGCTGCATAACATTCCTGTGTGTGTACCACATTTTATTTATGCACTCATCCGTCCGTGGACACGTGGGCTGCTTCTGTGTTCCGGCTGTTGTGAATAATACTGCCAAGAACATGGGTGTACAAATACCTTTTCAAGTCCCTGTTTTCACTTTCTGGGGTGTATCCCGGAGGTGGAATTGCCGATTAATATGGTGATTCTATTTTTAATTTTTTGAGGACCTGCTGTACCACCCTCCACATGCTGCACCATCGTAAGTTCTCACCAGCAACACACGAGAGTTCCAATTTCTCCACATCCTCACCGACACGTTTCTGGGGTTTTGATAATAGCCATCGTAACGAATGTGAAATGTGCCTCCCTGTGGTTCGGATTCGCATTTCCCTCTGACCAGTGATGTAGGGCATCTTTTCGTGCGCACGTGTTCTGGGGAGAGGTGTCTGCTCAAGTCCTTTGCCCATTTTTATCAGGTTGTTTGTTGTTCAGTTTTAGGAATTCTCTAAATATTCTGGTATCAATTCCTCATCTGATACATGACTTGCAAATATTTTCTCCCGTTCTGTGGGTGGCCTTTTCATCCTGTTGATGTGTCCTTTGATGGATTTCCTCAGTGGGACGCCCTGCTCCCGGCCCTGTGCTGCGATCTCAAACAACTCCGTGAAGTTGACATGGGTCACAATATTTGCCTTGCATGGGTTATTGTGGAGATGAACGAAAGTGGAAATAATAAATATTAGCCCCTCTTCCAGAAAGCGTTTGGGTATTCCCCTTTCTACGACGCTTCTCCTATCCTAGGTCAGCGGACACAGCTTTGTCTCCCAGTTGCGTCCTACTGGGAATTTGTAGTATTTGCGACCCCCCCCCCACAGGACTAAGCCTTCCTTTTCCTCTCCCCAAAAGTCCCAGCGTCGTGGTGCCCGCTCTGACCCTGGCCCAACACTACCACACATCATGGGTGAACAGAGGTATTACATGATGTTCTTGTCGAAATGCAGATTCCTGGGCTCAGGAAGGGCACCAACCGCTTGGATGCTACGGCTTGAGAACCACACGGGACGCCGTTTAACCGCCCAGACCCCGAATAGCCCACCTCCAGTGACTTCTGCCTCAGTTCCAGGCCACCCACCCCCCACCAGCTCCGCTTCTAGAATCTTCCTATCTACCCTCTGGATTCTCTCTCCTGGTGACTGCATGAACCCTCACCTCACACCATTTCTCACCATCCCCAACTCAGTGAGGAGACTGGTTCCGAGGCCCTTCCTTCTTAGGCCTCAGACTCTGATGGGAGTTTCTCAGGCTCTACCTCCTGAAGGGGGCTCCTGGGCCACCTCTATCAGATCCACCTGGAGAGAACCCTGTGATCCGCCCCCGGGCCTCCAGCCACTCTCTGGGCAGGGGGCCCCTGTCTTTGTTTCCCTAGGGGCCTGCCGGGCACACGGATACTAACTGCCTCGGTCAGGCGGTCCTGGAAGCTTGAACTGAATGATCAGCTAAGGCCCGGCTGGGCAGACTCACAGACAGGCTCCTTGGGGAAAAGAAGCACATGCAGGTGAGAGACAAGAGCCTCTGCTCTTCTGCATTTCCAGTTCCAGGCTCCCGTGAGCCAGGCCAAGCTCCCTGCCTGCTGAATACCGTCTGTAGTTAAAAACAAGGGAGGCGTGGGGCGCCTGGGTGGCTCAGTTGGTTGAGCGACTGCCTTCGGCTCTGGTCATGATCCTGGAGTCCCTGGATCGAGTCCCGCATCGGGCTCCCTGCTCAGCAAGGAGCCTGCTTCTCCCTCTAACCCTCCCCCCGTCATGTACTCTCTCTCTCTCTCTCTCTCTC
>NW_027775425.1:0-292 GCF_054177405.1 Leptonychotes weddellii | reverse complement strand
TAAATTGCCTTTACACTATTTTAGGAAAGTTTGGATAATCAGATAACTATAATGCATGACTCTGAATTTCTTCTTTGATTGACCAGGGCCAATCAGTATAAATACAGAAACTGTACACACATGAGTAGAAAATAAATTATTTCAGATTATATGTTTTTAAATTCTAAGAGAAATGAGTCAAAATATATGTTTAAATATAAAAGCCAAAAAGTCATGATTTTCCTACTTAAATAGCATTTTAAATATAAAACTTGGAGAATTTGGAATTCTTATGAAATGAATCTTAAATTTC
>NW_027775424.1:0-292 GCF_054177405.1 Leptonychotes weddellii | reverse complement strand
CCACTCCCCCTGCTTGTGTTCCCTTTCTCGCTGTCTCTCTGTCAAAAACTAAATAAAATCTTAAAAAAGAAAGAAAGAAATAGGTTCTAAGTTCCATGGCAGTATATACTCCAAAGAGTAAAGCATGCCAGCTAGGACGCTCGGGCCCGGGTTTCGAAGCAGGGCTCCCCATTCCAGCGTGGACAGAGAGGCAGCTTCACGTGGGGCCGCAAGGGCAGACTGCGGGCCGCGGCCCCGCGCAGACGCGAACCCCCAACGGCTAGGCTGGGAGGGCGATCCCCATGACCCGGAT
>NW_027775423.1:0-292 GCF_054177405.1 Leptonychotes weddellii | reverse complement strand
TGGCATCAGCTCCCTCCCCTAACCCTCAGCTTACACTAACTTCAGTAAGCAGCACAGTGACAACAATGGCAGCCTAAACCACTTACACCAAGTCCCACCCCCTTGCACTCTGCAGGTGCTGCTTTTCTTCCTTCTTCTTTTTTTCTTTCTTTCTTTCTTTCTTTTTCTTTCTTCCTTCCTTTCTTTCTTCTTTCTTTCTTTCTTCCTTTCTTTCTTTTTCTTCCTTCCTTCCTTGCTTCTTTCTTTCTTTCTTCCTTTCTTCTTTCTTTCTTTCTTTCTTCCTTTCTTTCTT
>NW_027775422.1:0-292 GCF_054177405.1 Leptonychotes weddellii | reverse complement strand
CCACTCCCCCTGCTTGTGTTCCCTTTCTCGCTGTCTCTCTGTCAAAAACTAAATAAAATCTTAAAAAAGAAAGAAAGAAATAGGTTCTAAGTACCATGGCAGTATATACTCCAAAGAGTAAAGCATGCCAGCTAGGACGCTCGGGCCCGGGTTTCGAAGCAGGGCTCCCCATTCCAGCGTGGACAGAGAGGCAGCTTCAAGTGGGGCCGCAAGGGCAGACTGCGGGCCGCGGCCCCGCGCAGACGCGAACCCCCAACGGCTAGGCTGGGAGGGCGATCCCCATGACCCGGAT
>NW_027775421.1:0-292 GCF_054177405.1 Leptonychotes weddellii | reverse complement strand
TTCTCTCCTCCGAACTTCAAACTTGTTAATCTTTCTGTGGGCTCAGCATCCCCAAACGAATGTTAAAAAGATATCTTAAAGTTAGTATACATCAACATGAACTTGTCTTTCTTCTCTAGGATTCTTGATCTTGGTGGTGGCAGTCACACAAATTAGAAACCCAGGAATCATCCTTGATTTCTTTCTCTTTCAATCATCTACCTTCATGTGTACACCAAATCCTGTAACATTCTATCATCATCTCTCGCCTCATGTGATACTAAATGGTCTTTTGGCTTGCAGTCTTGTCTCC
>NW_027775420.1:0-292 GCF_054177405.1 Leptonychotes weddellii | reverse complement strand
TCATAATTTGCCTGATATAGTCAAGGTTATGCTTGATTTTAATAATGAATATCTGAACACTGCCGGAATCCACACTTTGGTTAAAAGACATCGAGGGATCTGGCATTCTTTGAATTAGCATATTTGCTAAGTTCATTTCCATTTTTTATTAACAGCATTTATATGGCCCATCTTAAGACCTAGGTTTTTTTTTTTAATTTCTTGCAAATATTAGCTTATTTAATTAATGTGGTCTTCCTAACAACCCTATGAGTAATAAGAGTAGAACTAATTCAGTGAATTCCAAAAACTA
>NW_027775419.1:0-292 GCF_054177405.1 Leptonychotes weddellii | reverse complement strand
GGAGCCCCTCGGTTGGGGGGAGGACTCCGGCGCCCGCCCCCTCCAGGACCAGACAGGCAGCCCCAGCAGAACCACAGCTGCAGAGACGGCCCATCCAGTCTGGCCCCCGTGTCTCAGAGGGCCCCGGAGAGCAAGTGCAGAGGGCGCTGCGGCGGCCCCCGCCCCTCCAGGATGCGGGCGCTCCCCGTGCGCTCCCCATGGGGTCCTTCCTGCCAGGAACCGCTCTCCGCCGAGGGGAGCCACACCCCACCCAGTGACCGGCGCGGTGGGGGCGCAAAGGCGGGCCCCCAGC
>NW_027775418.1:0-292 GCF_054177405.1 Leptonychotes weddellii | reverse complement strand
TAGGGGCTTCACTGAAGTAAGTGGTTAAATTAATCAAAGTAACCAAACATATCAAAAGCAAGCAATGGTTTCTGGATCAACTATAAGTATGGGAAATAAACCATTGCATTGCCATCCACCCACCCACCCATCCATCCACCCATCCACCCATCCATCCACCCAGCCATCCATCCATCCACCCATCCATCCATCCATCCATTCATCCATCCTTGTGGCATTTACTGAGTGCCAAGTATGCTCCAGACATTGACCTGATTAAGGGAATACAAAGTATTTTTTGGAAGCAAAAAGC
>NW_027775417.1:0-292 GCF_054177405.1 Leptonychotes weddellii | reverse complement strand
CACGCGCGGTGGGGAAGGGCAAGCCTTGAGCCGTGCGGGCAGCCTTGCACCTGCTCCCGCAAGCGCACCTCCAGCCTGCTCCCACCTTCTCCCCTACACCTACCCCTACCGCAGCCCTCATTCCAGAGCTTGTCCAGTGCCCCCTGGAATCTCTGTTCCTTGGTGAGCAACCCCCCTCAGCTTTAGCCTGGGGGCAGGGGACTTTCCTCTTTGTTCCTGTTTCCTTTGAAGCCGTGCTCTGTCCACTGGTACCACTCATCCCTCTCCACTCCTCCCAGACTCCCAGAGCTGT
>NW_027775416.1:0-292 GCF_054177405.1 Leptonychotes weddellii | reverse complement strand
GGGTGTTGTAAGAATTAAGAGATAATGTGTGTAAGCGCTCAGCACAGCATTCACTAGGCTGTTGATTATTTTTATTAAAACCAGTGAGGAGACGTTGTTGGGTGCCAGGGAGGTGCCAGGGAGAGGTGAAGGAGAGGCTGAACGAGGCCAGTGGCTGAGGGATGGAGAGGAGGGGATCTGGTTTCTTTGAGAGGCTCCAAGCCCTGTGATCCTCCCTCACTGGAGCCCCCCTTTACCTCCTTCCCGCCCTGGGAACTTGGTTTAAACCCGCGGGCGTGTCCCTGTCTGGCCG
>NW_027775415.1:0-3687 GCF_054177405.1 Leptonychotes weddellii | reverse complement strand
GTACCCTTTTGGATCCCTACTTTTATATCTTTGGGGTAAATACCCAGTAGTGCAATTGCTGGATCGTATGGTAGCTCTATTTTCAACTTTTTGAGGAACCTCCATACTGTTTTCCAGAGTGGCTCCTGATTGGACTTTTTAAGAAATTGTTGAGTTTTGAGAATTCCTTATACATTCCAGGTACTAGTCCCTAGTTTGCAAATATGTTCTAGTCTGCCCCTTGTCTTTTCATCCTCTTAATAGGTGTGTGGTGGTATCTCATTATCGGCACAGCTTTGGCCCCTGGGTCATTGCCTTTGTGTCTGGCCAAACCCTGGACTTCTTGTATCTCTACTCCTGACTGTTCCCCTGACTCCAGACTCATGCGTCCAACTGCCTGCTTGATGTTTAGGAGGCACCTCTACCTCATCTCCAAAACGGAACTCTCAGTCTCACCCCAGACCAGCTCTTCCTGTAGTCTGCCCATCTCACTTAGTGGCAGCTCTGTCTTTGTCGTTGCTCAGGCCAGACCCCTGGATCCCCACTTTCTTTCACATCCATTCCACCTGCAAGTCATGCTGGCTTACCTTCACACTGTGTCCGGAATCCAATTCCTTCTCACCACCTCTGCTCTTCCTGCCTTTTCCGAGCCATCATCCTCTCCCTTCAGGGTTATTAGAGCAATTCCCTGTCTCCCCACTTCCACCCCCACCCCCCGTGATGGTTAGTTTTCTGTGTCAATGTGACCCGGGTAGATACTCGGTTATTCAAACGCTCATCTAGGTGTTGCTGCGAAGGTATTTTGTAGATGCGGTTAACATCTACAATCAATGGACTTTAAGTAAAGGAGATGACCGTTGATAATCTGGGTGGGCCTCATCCAGTCAGTGAAAGGCCTGAGGAGCAAAACTGCGGCTCTCAACGAAGAAGGCATCCGCCTCTGGATGCGGCATCGGCTCCTGCCCGAGAGTTTCCAGCCTGCCAGCCTCCCTGCAGACTTTGGATTTGCCAGCCAAATCATGTAAGCCAATTCCTCAAAATAAATCTCTTAATATATATGCTAGTGGTTCTGTTTCTCTGGAGGAGCCCTGACGAATATACTCCCAGACATCGTTCTACAGAGCACTCAGACTGATCCTTTTAAAAGTCACATCACGGCACTTGTGTTCTCAAACACTCCCAGGGCTTTCATCTCATTCAAAGAAAAGCCGAAGTCTTTATCATGGCCTGCAGAGGACCCCGGTTCTTCCCACTCTTGTTCTCTCCGCCTCAGCCTCCCTGGCCTCCTCGCTGCTCCTTGAACCCGCCAGGTGTCCGTGGCCTTTACTCCCGTTGTCCCCTCTGCCTGTACAGTTCTTTCTCCAGTGAGCCACTCACTGCTGCCTTCCCATCGATGTTTACTCGCCTGTCACCTTCTCACTGAGGCTTTCCCTCACCACCCCGTTCTTGCAAATTGATGATTTTTTTTTTTAAAGATTTTATTTATTTATTTGACAGAGAGATAGACAGAAGAGCACAAGCAGAGGGAATGGCAGAGGGAGGGGGAGAAGCAGGCTCTGCACTGAGCAGGGAGCCTGATGCGGGACTTGATCCCAGGACCCTGAGATCGTGACCTGAGCCGAAGGCAGATGCTTAACCAGCTGAGCCACCCAGGCGCCCTGATGATTTTTTTTTTTTTTAACCTATGTCTGTACCTGCGTAATTGCCACCTAGATCAAGGTGTGCAACGTTTCCAGCCCTTCCTGTAGTTCCCTGGTCCACTTCCTGGAAATAACCACTCGTGACCTCTACCACCATTGATTGATTTGGCTGTTCTTGATCTTTTTAAAAATGAAATCTTAGATGGGGCACCTGGGTGGCTCAGTCGGTTAAGCGTCTGATTTCTGCTCAGGTCGTGATCTTGTGGTCCTGGGATCGGGTCCGAGTAGGGCTTCCTGCTCAGCAGGGAGGTTGCTTTTCCCTCTGCCTTTGCCCTTCCCCCCACTCCTGTGCTCTCTCCCTCTCTCAAATAAATAAAATTAGAAAAAAAAAGAGACTATGCACTCTTCTGTGCCCACTCCTCTATTTTAAAATTACAGCACAGCCCCCCTGCCCTGAGAACTCCCCAGAGCCTTCGCCCACTAATTTTCCTCGTGGTTTCATCTCCACCAAACATATTTGTATTCAGTTGTTTAAGCGCCTATTTGCCCCCACCAGAATGAGAACTCCACGTGGACAAGGCTTTTTGTCTGTTTTGTTCATCGCTGTATTCTCAGCGCCTGGTGAACTGCCCACCACTCGTAGGCAGTCAATGCATATTTGTTCAGGAAATAATGAGTCTCCATTTTCTAGATGATGACGTTGAGGCTCAGAGAGCAGAAGCAACTTCCCCATGTCACCCAGCATTGGTGGCAGAGACAGGATTTGAACTGTCCTCTGCCTGAACCCAAAGATTTTGCTCTTAACCTGCGGCGTTAGTCCCTCCATGAATGAGAATCTAAGCACTCATATTCCTAGGTCTTTATGGAAGGAATGTGTATTGGGCACGGGGGTATTGATTCATTCAGAATATTTTCTGAGTCCCTACTGTGTGCCAGGCAGTGCACTAGCACCCAGGGACATAATAATTAGCATAGACACATATGTATGTTTGTACCTGTATTTCTGTGTGCATACATGTGTGCTTACTGCAGTGGATAAATACATGCGTGTTTGTGTCTGGAGTGCTTGTCCATATGTGTATTTGCAGGTGTGTGTCTTCTGGTGTGTATGTGAGTATAACTCTGTGCCCAAGTGTGTAGGAAGATGAGAGCACAGTTTTGGGACAGACCACCTGGGTTCTAATCCTGGCTCCTGTCCTTACTAGCGGCGTAACTGTGGGCAATCTTCAAAATGCTGTACCTCAGTTTTTTTATTATCAAATGGGGATAATGCCCGTTGTCCACTTTCTGGCATGCTTTAGGGGATTGCTACTCAAGTTAGAGACAAGATTGGTGCCTGCCCCAGGACTGTTTGTCTCTGGTCTATGACAAGACAGGCACAGAAATTTCAGAAATATTTGTGGCATCGTGATATTTGCCATAGCACCCCAGTGTGAGATCAGGGACTGCTCTCATGTTACAGCATGCAAACAAGTTTGGGTGTTGAGTTCGCAGTCAGACCATATACTGATCCACAAAAGACTGGAAATTAAAAACAAAACCAAACAAAACCCCTCAAAAACAAGCCTAGTCTTTCACCACAGATAGTTTGAGAAGCAGGGGTTTAAAAGATTAAGCAGGACGATACATGTAGAGTACTCAGAACCACGCCTGGCACAGAGGAAGGATTCTGAGGGTTCCCTGTGGTCATGCTGTGGGGGTGAGTGTTGTGTGTATGTGACTTGATGTGTATGGGGTGAGTCTGAATATGAGCCTGGAGCTATGGGTGCGTGTGTGTGTGTGCATGTGTGCATGAATGTGTGGGTGTGTGCCTGTTTGTAGCTGATGGCAAAAATGAGTGTGTATAAACACGTGGGTGCCTCTGGTTGAGAGGGGGGTCTTATGCATGTAGGTGAGTATGTAGGGGTGGGGTCTGGGGCAAGGGGATTGGGGCAGGTTCCAGCACATTTCTTGCTGCCTCAGGACCCTCCATCACTGGTGGGGCGGGGGGGGGGTGGTGGTGCATGGCAGGAGCAGCCATACAAATAAGAGTCTCAAGCTTTACCATTGTGCCATCTGGGGGGCAGCA
>NW_027775414.1:0-292 GCF_054177405.1 Leptonychotes weddellii | reverse complement strand
CCACCCCCTTCCCGCATCCATCACCTTCTGTTACGTCTTCCTTTCTAAGTTCCTTCTTGTCCATCTCTGTCAAGTCATTCTACCAAATGTATCAGATCGACACATACACTGATCTCAATAGGTTCGGAGTGAGGGGCTATCCAGTGAAGGATGTGAGCTTTCTACATGGATGTGGGGGCACATTATTTTGCATGCTCTTCGGTTCTTGGTTGGGTTGTTTCTATTCAGGTGGCGCTGACAAACAGATGTGTCGTGGACAGTTGAGAGGAGTCTGTCCCTCCAAAGCACTCGT
>NW_027775413.1:0-292 GCF_054177405.1 Leptonychotes weddellii | reverse complement strand
GGAGAGAGAATGATCTGGCAGAAACATGGGCAAGCCTTCCCTGGGATGATGGGACAAGAGATAGCTGAGGACAACTAGGAGTTTTGTGGGGTTTTTTTTTTTTTTTTTTAATTTCTTTGTTTAACTAGGCTCCATTCCCAGTGTGGAGCCCAGCATGAGTCTTGAACTCATGACTCTGAGATCAAGACCTGTGCTGAGATGAAGAGTCAGATGCTGAACCCAGTAAGCCACCCAGGCGGCCCCTCCTATGAGTATTTGAGAGGTTGGAGATTCTCTTTAGTATTCTAGGGCT
>NW_027775412.1:0-292 GCF_054177405.1 Leptonychotes weddellii | reverse complement strand
TCTTCTTCCCTCCACCACTACCCCTCCCCCCACACAATCTTGTTGGCTTTTGAATGGTTTTAAGCATTTAGTAAATATTTTGTCTATCTTTCGTACTTATCCTTGATGAAAAGGCTTATCTGGCACACCTAGTGGGTTATTATTAGAAGCAGAGGTCTCCCTGTCTCATCGCTCTTAAATTTTTATGATAAAAAAATCTCAAACTCCCAAAAGCAGAAAGAATAGTGCAAAGAACCACGCCATTACCCACATTCAATCATTATCAAGGTTTTGTTACATTTGCTTGGACATT
>NW_027775411.1:0-292 GCF_054177405.1 Leptonychotes weddellii | reverse complement strand
CTGTAAGATAATAAACTTGTATTTTTTCAGGGCACTAAGTTTGTGATCACTTGTTATGGCAGCAATAGGAAACTAATACAGCATCCTTACTGATGGTGTCCTAGGTCAGTATTTTTGGAATTTTCGCCTCTTAAATTTATCACAAATCCTGTTGCCCCTGCTTTTCTCTAAGGCGAGATTATTAATACAACCTTCTCTTTACTCCTTTCCCTGGTGTTCCATTATGTTCTTGGCATTAAATATTTCCACTATATCTTGTTGCCTACTTCTTGCCACATTAGGAATATTAATT
>NW_027775410.1:0-292 GCF_054177405.1 Leptonychotes weddellii | reverse complement strand
TTTCTCCCTCCCGTATCGCACCAACTGTCCCATAAGCAGTCAGAACCTTCCTTTCTCCTCATTTGAAGCCCAGGAACACTTAGCTCTCCACCCATATGCCCACTCCACCTGAGGTCTAGCAATGCTTCAGGCTGACCAGTTTCCCCCTCAACATCTATCTCATGTGCACTCCAGTCTCAGAAGACTTTCTCACTCCTAAACCCCCCGTCTCTCTTTCTCTCTCCCCGTGTTTCTCTCTCTCGCACACACACACAAACACAGAAACACTCGGCTTCCTCAGCTTTGTGATGCC
>NW_027775409.1:0-292 GCF_054177405.1 Leptonychotes weddellii | reverse complement strand
TGGGCATCCTAGCAATGGGAATTCTCCTGACCAAGACACTCAAATAAGAAACACAAAGTACTCACTTGAATGTAATAAAAGTATGAGTTCACTTTAAGACTCCTGTATGAGTTCATGTTGAGACTCCTTATTATAAGTTCCATTTATATAGGTATTCTAATGAAAAGGATTTGGAAGAAAGAAAAGTGATTGCTATTTACTGAAAGCTACAGTTTAGCTTTTACATATGTATTCGAATTAACAAAGTAGGTGGCTTTTACCTCGCTTTGTGAATAACCATTAGTTTTAATGA
>NW_027775408.1:0-292 GCF_054177405.1 Leptonychotes weddellii | reverse complement strand
GCCATAACCATCCCTCTGTGCTCTGTGCTCTAGATCTGGAATAACCCATTCATCAGCTGGGATCCAGAAGAATGTGGTGCCATCAGTAAACTTACTGTGACAACTGAGAGCCTGTGGCTCCCAGACATCTTCATCATGGAATCGTGGGTACCAGGGCTAGGGAAAGCTGGAGCAGAGACCCTTCTGCAAGGGGCAGGCCAGGGCGGTAGAGGGGAAACCCATTCAGTGGGACCACCAAAAACTTATTTCAGAGGAGCACAGTCATGGCTCATCAACCGTCTCTTATTTCTAG
>NW_027775407.1:0-292 GCF_054177405.1 Leptonychotes weddellii | reverse complement strand
TGCAGTATGTGTGAAAAGGAAGAAAAAGGAGTAAGAGACATGTCAGCAATATATAGGACTTGATTTCTTTTTTTTTTATTCTCATGTTAATCCCCATACATTACATCATTAATTTTAGATGAAGTGTTCCATGATTCATTGTGCATAACACCCAGTGCTCCGTGCAGAATGTGCCCTCCTCAATACCCACCACCAGGCTAACCCATCCTCCCACCCCCCTCCCCTCTAGAACCCTGTTTGTTTTTCAGAGTCCATCGTCTCTCATGGTTCGTCTACCCCTCCGATTTCCCCC
>NW_027775406.1:0-292 GCF_054177405.1 Leptonychotes weddellii | reverse complement strand
TCCAGAACAACATGAGATTCCTGATGTGGCCAGGAGAGTAGCCCTCCCCTCCACCACTTGGGGCCATGCTTTGTAACCTGAGCTTCTGTCCATGGTCTGAATGATTCCACCAGCTCCTGACATGTATCCCCCCCCACCCCAACCACAGCACTCACCGGCTCCTTGGGTTGGGTGGGGACAGCGTCTCCTCCATCTATCTTATCTTCTTTTCCCATGCATTAGACTAGAGGCAAACATGGCAGTAATGTGTGTTTGGGGAAGAGGACGGAAGGGGGGTGATTTATTGGAAGTA
>NW_027775405.1:0-292 GCF_054177405.1 Leptonychotes weddellii | reverse complement strand
ACTCCCCATGGAGCAGGGAGCCCCATCCCAGGACCCTGAGATCATGACCTGAGCCGAAGGCAGACGCTTAACTGACTGAGCCACCTAGCTGCTCCTACTTGTCACATTTATATCTACAATCTGTATAGAATTGATTTTTGCGTATAGTGTGGGGTTTTTTCTCCCCACGTGGATACAAAATTGACTTACAATCATCTATGGAAAAAAATTTTTTCCCTTCATTCTTGCATTATTGTCTATGTGTTTATTTTTAATTTATATTGGACATTGAGCATAAAAATTCTGAGGGATT
>NW_027775404.1:0-3687 GCF_054177405.1 Leptonychotes weddellii | reverse complement strand
CTGTTGAGTTTGTAGGTGTTCAGAATGGTTTGATCCCTATCCAGCTGAATTCCTGAGAGGAGACGAAATCCAGGTCTCCTACTCCTCCGCCATCTTGCTCCGCCCTCCTCATCTGTGTTTTTAATTGCAAAGGGGCAAACTTACAAGAAAGAACTTTAACTTCCACCCAAATCCAAACAAGATTACTACATCCTTGTGAGTGTCGTCAAAACAATTCCCTAGGTCTGTTGATCAAAATTCAGTGTGAGAAGAACCTCTTGTGCAGCTTGTTAAAAATGCAGATTCCTGGCGCCAGCCCTTGAGATTTTAATTCAATAGGTTAGATCTCGGGTGAAGCCCAGAAACATGCATTTCAATAAACTGCCCAGTTGAATCTTGTCCTGGGGACCCATTTATAAGATTCTGTAATGGTAAAACCTATTTGTAACTGCTTTCCACTCTTATGGTTTCTTTCACTCCAAGGGAGCCTGTTTTTTTTTTTTTTATTCAATTCAGAATTGTTGGAGGTGGCTGAAAGAGCTCGGAGTTTCAACAAAAACAGGTGAATTACCAGCAGAGTGATTTATGAAGTGAAGTAACTCACTCATTTAGGCAAATCGGCTCCCCCTTGTGGAATGTGTTCTGTGGCCGGTGCAGACCTCATAAACGAACCAGAGGTCTTGGGGCTGCTGAGCTTGTCGACATAACTCAACCAAGACTATTTTTGTGGTTCTCAAAGCTGAATTCTGGGAAAGCCATTTGGTTTCCCAAGTCCTGCTTCACCTGATTTCTTACATCTGATATGATGCTCAGAGTTTCTGTCTCACTGATGGCATGAATAGAAATTAATTGAATTAGCCACCTCCAATTTTCATTTTCATAAACCCACTTAGAATTTAATTCTACAATGTCTGCTTTCCTGAAAGCCCTCTTTTTAGAGGTAAAAGTCCCTAGATAAACAAACCACCAATGAAAAGTTTTTCCCTTGGCTATTTCCAAAGATAGATAAGCTAAATGAATTTTGTATAATAGGTTCCATCATTTCTAAAACCAGTATTTTTTTCAAAATCTCTTAATTCTGTGATAAGCTCTTGTAATGTGTGTTTGCTGTATTATTTAAGATTATTCACTTCTGCAATGGAAAATAAGAGAAGCAAATAGGGAAAAGAGATGAAACTAAACAAAGAAACAAGTAGCTTATGAGTCACATGAGACATAGATAAACTAAGTGGAGGAATACATGTGCCAACATACACAGGAAGGGATGGACAAAACAAGAGGCTCCAAATATTTCTGCTAACACATTAAGAAGGAGATTTTTTAAAAGGATGTCGTGTAGGGAAATTACATTAATATGATGGTTGCCTCCAAGTACATGAAGCACGCAATATTCAATCTATGAGGTCTCATATTGGCTCCTGTTGTTGACACTCATCCTGATACCAGGGTCTCTGCCCAAGAAACAATGATGGCTCCTCATCTGGCTTTTTGACAAGCTATGGATGTTGACCAGCAGTGCTTGACAGGGTGTGTGTTTCCAATAGAACAAAAGTGTGTTTTATGATTGCAGGTAACTTAGGTCTGTTGGGTGCTCAAAACTCACTTCTCGTCCTTGTAAATACACCATCGCTGGGAAGACTGATGTGGCAGAGAGAGACAGAGAGGGAGAGAGAATATGCAAACATCTCCAGAATTCAGATAGTGTGGGCCTTTCACCCCATTAGTACCCTATATTAAATATGTTGACCTATCCTATTTCTTCTTCCTAGCTTTGCAATGTGTATTTTATTTTGTTTTAAGATTTATCTATTTATTTGAGAGAGAGAAAGCATGAGCAGAGGAGGGGCAGAAAGAGAGGGAGAAAAATCTCAAGCAGACTCCCTGCTGAGCGTGGAGCCTGATCCGGGACTCCATCTCACAACCCTGAGATCATGACCTGAGCCAAAACCAAGAGCCAGATGCTTAACTGACTGAGCTACCCAGGCACCCCTGAAATGTGTATTTTAAATTGCTTCAATAAACCATATGAATTGAACATCTTAATTTGGTTTGTGAGCTTTTCAGTTAAGTCACCTCTGAGGTACCTTGCTTGGTAATTAATTTGGAGGCTATCACTGATTGTCGTTTTCTCACACAACATCTATTTTTATATTGTCTATAACTTGTTTCAAAATATGTCAGCAGATACATAGTAGAGTGAAAGGATGTGAGCCCAGATTTGGGGGCAGCTTTTGGACGGAAGAGGAATTTTGAATAACAGACTCAGAGATCAGGAAGGAAGTCCCATGGACACAGGGCACAAGAGAGAGCCTCCTCCATGGAGTGGGGGCAGAAGCAGCGCTGAGAACATTGGGAGCATATAGATAGATGGCACTGGAATAGCACTGTGTGGTGGAGCATGGTAGCGACACATGTGGTGAGCAAAGCAGATGGTCTAGACTTGTCCAATCACTGTGTTGTACACCTGAAACTAATGTAACATTATGTGTCAACTAGATCTCAATAGAAAAAAATAAAAACAAAACAAAAAATCCCCATACCTTGTGAGATGAAGCACCTTTGCCTGAAACACAGAATGAATACTGCAAACATAATATTCTTGAAGGAAGGAAGAAAAGAAAAGAAAAGAGAAAAAAGAGAAAAGAAAAAAAAAGAGAAAAGAAAAGAAAAGGGGAACACCGAGAAAACCCCCAGATACCTATTCCTTCTTGAAAAAGTCGGTAACTCCTCCTGGCTGTCTCTATTCTTCCTGAGCCCTGCTTGGCACACACAAACATGGGCCATTCTATCACTTCTTCATTGATAACCAAGCCTTGACCATGTGGACTATTGGAGACAAACTCCCCTACTCTTAGCAGTAGCCCAAGACCAGCAGGAACATTCACAGCATTCTAGATATCATACTGCGCCATATGGTTTCCTTTCTCATCTAAGAATATGTGGTCCCCAGCATTGTTTATAAATTGGATTTCCTCAGAAATGGATGAAGCTAGAAATGAGACATAATTTAGAGATGAGGAAGGCATTCAGAATGGAGGTGACAGGTCCATATTTACCAAGCATTCCTTCTTTGTCCGCCCCACTACCTTTCTTTCCCTTTGGTAAGGACTCAGTTTCATTTGTGTGCCCATCTCATGGACTCAGTGAGGCAAATTCTCTCCTCATAGGAACAATGGGGGAGTAATCTAATAGGATCAGCAAAAGTCTATCGTGTTGCCAAGAGGGTGGCTTAGACATGGGTTCTGGTGCAAATCTGAACAATAAGGTCTTGGCAACAAAATTAAAAAACCCATTATCTTACACTATACAAGTAATAATAATAATAACTCAAAAAGCCTTAAAGACTTGAATGTAAGACATGAAATCATAAAACTCCTAGAAGAAAAGATAGGTGGAAAGCTCCCTGACATAGGTGTTGGTGATGATTTTTCAAATCTGACACCAAAAATAAAAATAAGCAAGTGGGACCACATCAAATTAACAAGCTTCTGCACAGCAAAGGAAACCGTCCACAAATTCAAAAGGCAACCTGCAGAATGGGAGGAAATATTTGCAAATAAGATGTATCTGATATATCAGATAAAGGGCTAGTATCCAAAATCTATAAAAAACTTATCAAACTCAACACCCAAAGAACGAAGAATCCAATCAAGAAATGGGCAGAAGACATGAAAAGACATTTTTCCAAAGAAGACATCCAAATGGCCA